>NC_090905.1:2665907-2965907 GCF_040956055.1 Brachionichthys hirsutus
TTAAATATTTAAAAAATAACCTGAAAAAAATAACCTAAAATAATAGAAAGACCACGTTAACGTCCAGAAGTCAATTGAAATTTTCTAGGCGTTTTTTTTAACGAAAGAGACATTTAAGTATATGATTATATTATAATCATATAATTTCCTTTTTTATCTTTTAAATCATTCACGTAAAGCCACATAACTGCCGGCTGTTTATATTACAGATGTTTGAATTAAACCGCCAAAGGTTCTCCGATCAAATCAATGACTGGCTTGAAATCGTTCGTGGCTCGTCGGAATTTATCCGACGTTAAATTGTTAATTCGTTGCACGCGACTCTCGTCGCTTTGAACATTATCTGAAATACAAATGCTCTTTTCTTTTTCTTTCCTTCGTCCTCCCAAATGTTCTCACTCTCCGGGGGGCTCAGCCTCAGTTCCGGCACCCTCCTCCCGGAGCCCATGGGCAGGCTGCACCTTCTCTTTGCATTCACCCGCTGCCAGCATTTCCTACTTTGTTCAAATGTAAAATCACGCAATGATTGGGTTCGTTCGCACCTCCACCAAACCCTTAAAGCTTAAGGGAACTCTTTATTCTCTCCGGTCTTTGTTGCCGCTGCCGCTGCTGCTCAATATTCTTCCCACCTTCGGCTAATCCTGCGGGAATAAATAGACTTCAGTTCATGCCTCGCGTTCACAGCTGGGATTTACGCGACGGGCTGTAAAGATGGAAACATCAAGGCATGCGTTTCAGAACGGAATAGACAAAATATTTAACTTTTACGCGCACCGATTAAGTACTAAATACGCTGTGCGTCGTGCGCTATTTTACACCAGGGGGAGGGGGGGGGGGGGGGGGGGCAATCCATGCACAGTTTCACAAATTATAAAGACAAATATTGACACATGGAAGAACTTCAAAGAAGAATCGGTGAACTTAGCTGTCGTCGTTTTCATTTGCAGTTCGCGCGAGCAGAGTTAAGGGTTCGGATCGTTTTTACGCACGCAGCCACACTAATGCGCAAAAGATCTTTCAATCATCAGCCAATTTGCTGCCCCTCTCCTCTTCCTCCTCCTCCTCCTCCTCCCTCTGCCACCGTTAAATGGTCTATGACGGACGAACACAGAAATCAGCGGAAGGCAGCGTTGCTGATGTCCCATTGTTGACAAATCCACGAAACAACTCCAGTCTGCATGAGGAGAGGTGGGTGGATGGAAGGGGGGGGGGGGGGGGGGGGGCGTGTGTCGTCACCGCACCACGTGCTCTGCACCGTTAGTATATCTCATACTGTGAAAAGTCATCTATCAGACAGTCCTTTAAAAAGCTCGGCTCTTTAAAAGCAGCGTGCGTCGCCTCAACTCGGCTGTCCAAATATCGCTCCGGTAGGAAATACGAGAAGTGCCGAGAAGAGCCGAGAAGAGCCGAGAAGGGACGACGGAACCTGCTCACTTACCGAGTGGACAAATACGCACAGAAGTTGGAGCTGCGCTTCGGCTCGACCGGCTGCTGGTCCCAGATCTCCAGAGGAAGCAGACCTGAGGTGCGTGCGTGCGTGCGTGCGCACTGAGCGCGCCTGTGCCACCTCCCCATCACTCCCGCGGCCGCTCCGGGATAGACTTTTGAACCAAACTTTGAGATGACCCTGTCTGGAGGCAGCGAGAGAGCCAGCGACATGTCCGGCCGGACCGTGCTCACCGCGGAGGACGCGGACATCGACGTGGTGGGCGAGGGGGACGAGGAGGGCGCGGAGAGGGCGGACAGCGACTGCGACAGCCCGGGGGGGGGCATCCTGCTGCACGACCTGCGTCATGGAGAAACGGGCGACGAGGAGATGGAAGACGAGATCGAGGTGGAGGAGAAAGAGGAGCTCGGGTCGGGCGGGGGGAGTCCGTGCTGCGAGAGCTCCGGGGAGGGCGACACCGGCACCGGGAAGGGAGAGGGTCCAGACCAGAGCTCGGCGGCGGGAGGCGGGACCCAGAAGCCCAAAAACAGCCTGGTGAAGCCGCCGTACTCCTACATCGCCCTCATCACCATGTCCATCCTCCAGAGCCCGCAGAAGAAGCTCACCCTCAGCGGGATCTGCGAGTTCATCAGCAGCCGCTTCCCGTACTACCGGGAGAAGTTCCCGGCGTGGCAGAACTCCATCCGGCACAACCTGTCCCTGAACGACTGCTTCGTGAAAATCCCCCGGGAGCCTGGCAACCCGGGCAAGGGCAACTACTGGACCCTGGACCCGGCCTCGGAGGACATGTTCGACAACGGCAGCTTCCTCCGGAGGCGGAAACGGTTCAAGCGGGTCCAACCGGACCTGCTCCGGGACCAGACCGCGCTCATGATGCAGAGCTTCGGCGCGTACAGCCTGGGGGGGCCCTACGGACGACACTACGGGATCCACCCGGCTGCGTATTCCCACCCGGCGGCTTTGCAGTACCCGTACATCCCCCCCGTGGCGCACATGCTGCCCCCGGGGGTTCCCCTCCTGCCCTCGGCGGAGCTCAGCAGGAAAGCGTTCAACTCCCAGCTGAGCCCGAGTCTTCAGCTTCAGCTCAGCAGCCTGAGCACGGCGTCCATGATCAAATCGGAGCCTTCGAACAGACCGTCTTTCAGCATCGAGAACATCATCGGGGTCTCCGGCGCGTCCACCACTTCGCCGGGCGCCGCTCAGGCTTTCCTGCGGCCTCCGGTGACCGTTCAGTCCGCGCTGCTGAGCGCGCAGGGCCTCTCCCTGAGCCGGAGCTCGGCCGCCATCGCGCCCATCCTCAGCGTCCCGTCCAGTATTCTGTCCGGACACGTTTTACCGTCCGCGGCGGCGGTGGCGGTGTCGAAATGGCCTTCACAGTGACTTAGAAGCAAGAGAGATTAAAGTCTCTTATTTTTTTACATTACAGCACAAATCAAAAGGCGAGACTCTGTTGCCATGTAGACTGTTGAAACGCTGAGAAAAAAGGAAAAATGAGATATTTCTGTACAGGTAATATTTGTAAATACGTGTAAAAAGAATTTCATCTGTTTGACTTTACTTTTACCTGTTTTTCTTCTGTTCCTGTGACAATTATTTGACTCTTTTTTTTTGTACTGGAAGCTCACTGGACACTTTTTTTGTTTTTTGCTTCTTTTTCCTAAACAAAAAGCTCTGAAAATAATGTTGATAATTTAAATAAGAGCAAATATATGTAATTCTATGTAGCTCTATTGTGTTGTAAACTGGATTTATTTGTAAATAAATTAAAGGAAAAAATTAAAAGCTATTTTCATTATTAAACATCATCAAAGGGATTTTATGTGAATCATCTGTTTTAATTTTAATTAAATAGTATATAATTTATAACCAAAAAAAACTCAAACGCCATGAAGACAAAATATATATTTAACATTTTATTAACATTGTTTAATTACTTTATATATTCAGAATATAATAGAAAAAAAGTGCTTCATCTATTAAATATTATTTCTTGATTGTATTCCTTTTAAAAATCAAATTTTTTCACTGTGTTTAAGGCAAAACCCCGTTAAGATTTATATTTATAATAAGGATCCAATATAATTAGCCGCTATTTACTGAAGAAAGGAAATTGATTTATATTTAGACGGCAAACACCTTCTTTCTTTCAGTAATAGATTTAATGCACATTTTTGTGAAATCTTAATGATTAAAAAAATGGAAATTACTAATTTTCTTACCGTTATATTGAAAAAATATATCATAAATGCTTACTTTATTTTTCTTATTTTGCAAAAAAAAACATTTTTACAGAGCAGGTGAAAAGGGGGAGTCGCGGAGCGTTTCTCTCAGGGTTGAAATAAAACTAAAATGGTATTTTAGATGTTAAAACAAACAGGTGTGAAGCGCGTGTGACCATTTATCCCGATAATATCAAACAGTGTGATCGCTTTTTAAGCCCTACTCGTGCTTGTTTTCCCCGATAATGATCGCTGACTGGAGGTCACCGCGGAGGCACCTATTAATTTACCATTACATCATTGCTCGTGTCGGTTTACAGGTTCCACGGCTTGGCCCCGGCCACGATGAAGGTAACAGTTTCACAGTTGTGTCTGGCTAATCACTTTCACACAAACAGCAAATGGCGATCGGGCTCGACTAGAGTGTGTGCGTGTGTGTTTGAGAGTGTGTGTGCGCGTGTTTGTGGGGGGCTATATTTATCCGATCCCCATGAGAAAAAGAAAGGAGCCTCGCTGCTTCAATGTTCTCTTTCGACACCGGAGAAGGTGCTTGTGACGCAGGAGTCTCCTCTAATGTCACCGTGGCATCTCATTCATGACTATTATATCGAGATGATTATTATCATAGTCATCATAAAGGTTATTATTAAGTATAAGACGCTGGGTCGTCTACAAAACTATGTCTTTATTATTATTATTAAAGCTATAGAACGCATGGACATTTAAATGTTTGTCACATCAACCTCATATTATTTCATTCGGGTTTTCTGTTGATTGTTCCTCTGATTTAAAAACTTTATTCGGCTATTATAATAATAAAAAAACCAAAAGGGAATATACATATTTTATTTTAGTCTCTGAAACGACGTCTCGATCATCATATCAGTCATTTTATCTTTCTCCTAATTCCGATTCTTAATGTGTGATCTAAAGAGACTTAATATTCACATATTCCAGTTTTATAGATGCCGTGAAGGCACCACCAGAGGTCACTTTCAGGGCACGGGCAGACGATATTAGATATCATTTTGATTTAGGGGGGGGGGGGGGATTAATGTGAGGTGTTATAAAATGTAGTTTTACTTTTTGTATTTTTTTTGGGGGGGGGGGGGGGGGGATTAACCACAAATTCCGTTAAAAAAAATTAAATCAAATAATTCCAAAAGCAGCTAGTTGTCAGTTCGTGGCTGGAAAAAGGCGCTTCTGTATTCTATAAATCGACGTGATGTCTCTGAGTCAGGATGCACCGACGATTCCCAGGGAACAGAGAGGAGATTCAACCCACTAGGGGGCGCTAAGTGACACCCCTGGTTGTTCACCAGGAATACTGTGTGTGAAAGATAAATGTTTAGTGAGCCAATTTAAGATTCTGCGCTCTTATTTTAATCTGAATAAATCTCAACCAAACAATGGACAATCAGACTAGAATTAATATTTGTTTATCTTTTTTTTTAATACATGTATAGGCGACATGAATATAGACATTTTTTTCATCCGTATATGGTCGAATGACTGCAGCACATCCAAAGCATCGTGATCAGAGGGAAGGGAGGTATATTAATGTATTTCTGCAACAACATATCATCTTTGTAATACAGTAATATTTCCTAAAATCGATAAAACAAAATAGAGCTTTCAACCTTTCTTTTAATGAAACTTTATGAATCTGACCCACACAAAAGCCTATAGAGGAATAAAATATCCTGAATTGGAAGAGTTTCAAATCAGTCAATGCCGTTTGGAGAGACTGATCTCAATGGAATTCTATGGCTCAAACTTTTGCATTGTGACTCTAGTACATTTTATTAATTCAGCCATCCTGAAAGTCAAACTCATGTTTCAACGCAAGTCACACTGTTCCTGGAACATTTGAGTATATCACAAGATTTTCCTCAAAAGACCATGCATGTCTAATTGTCAATGTTGCCTTTAAATACCATTTCATTGCCCATTCAGTGTTCCTATTTCCTGGACATTTTAAATTGACATTGATGAGAGCCTCATGTCTAAATTCAAAAATAACATATATGTTTTTGTCATGGTTTATATACTGAATGGGATCAGTGCCTAGTTTCTCGCCTGTACATTCAACACTCAGCCCATGCTGGATTTTAAACATCAAGATGAGGACATTGTTTTAGAAAGAAGTTAATGTTTTACCCTTGACATTTGAGTCAGAGATGGCTTATAGGAAGGAGGCTGGATTTCTTTAAATGCACACTGTGAACACTGCAGGGCTTCCAAACGATGTGTCGATGTTGCAACCGAGATTCTACCTGCTCTGCAGAAGGAATGCATGGACATCGGTGTTTAAATTAGATAACCTGCATGAGGATGAATTCTATTTATGAAATGAAAAAGTGTGTTTTATCATCCGATGTGTGACAGAAACACAGACATTTTAAATTAGACTTACTTTAGCTAACTTGAATGCATATAACATGCTACAGTGGCATTGGCAAGCAAAGCCCTTTAATAACTAGGTCATCTCCCACCACAAGATACCCTTCTCCTGGGTGGAGATCACAGACAGTAAATGTAGTTACAGCAGTTCCTGAATATTTAAAAAGGCGTAGAGATGAAGCAATAAATGATAAAGTAAAGCTGGCGTGGCCAGACATTAATAACTAATGGGTGCCAGTGAGTTATAGGCTGCTGCCATTGTAATGAAAGTGTCATTGCAAATCAGCAGTTGTTCGTGGTTATTATTATTTATGCATAATTGATGCCACAACCACAAGGAACGTGTCTCACCTAGTAATTCCCAGCACCTTGGCAACAAAGATGATGGTGTCAACAGAAGAAAAGGTCACCGAGGAGAATATGGCCCCTGGGCTGAGATTTACATTGAGGGGGAGGGGGGGGGGGGGGGGGGCAAGGACAGACTCGCATCGTATAACCATGGTCGCATCATGTAGCAAAGGTTACAGCAAACGAGTTTTAAGCAAGAAAGCCATTCCACGCATGTAGTGGTTTATGCATCATGGTAAATTACCATAATGTGTAAAAATTATAGGGAGGGATGCAAGGATTCAATCACGACCTGATTTACAGAAGAAGAAAAATATTTTATATTAGGGTGAAAAGTAAAATATTATTATTTTATATAACAGCTTTCTGATTTTAAATATGTTTAATATGTTTATTTAAATCCATAAATCCTATTTAAATGTAGATTTTTTTTAATACACAGTGGTTCTAATTGCATGGACTGTATTTTACCTAAATTTATACTGAAATCATGTCAGACAGATCCAAAGCCTTGATATAATAATAATAATAATTATTATAAAATTCACTCCCTTTCATCATTTAGGCTAATAATTTAGAAATCGTTTGTAAATGTTTACATTATATATTATTGCCCATGCACATTTTCTGCCAGGCAAATGCTATTTTTCAAGCATTAAACTCAACACGCTGGTCTGGAAGAGAGGAAGATCCATCTTTAGGGTTGAAGCAGGAAGTAAAGGAACAACGAGAGGAAACAATGTTGCAGCAGAATCATGGAGCCCTTTGAACCGTTTCCACTCCGGTGGAAACAAAGTAACCAAATGAGGTTTCACACTCACATGTTGCATTCACTTACAGTGGGAGACTACGGTACCTTAAAAGGAATATTGTAACTATCGCCAATAACGCTGTTATAGACACGTGTTGAATAATCACACCATCATTTTTATCTTAGGAAAAAGTCCCACGAAGACTATTATCAGATTTGTGTGTTGCTAACCACGTCATAAAGAATTGTTTATGTAAATTACATTTTTCTCAGTGTGTTCCAGAACGCCTCTTCCGTCGCTGAGTCGCGTCGGTGTGAAAGTGTCCAATGAGAAGACGCAACGAGGCGCTGTTGGATGACGTATACAGGAAGTGTAAACAGATTCCAGCAGCGTCTCGTGGAAAGCCTTTAAGCTGCTGTTTCTTCGTGATATTTCTCCCAATAATTTTGCCTGTAGTTATGCAAACGTGGAGTCTCGTTTCACTTTGTGTGCTGCTCGCTATTGTTGTGCGATGGAGCGTTTCGTTAAACGCATATTCCGGTAGGAACTTCGCGAAGCCATTCGGCTCATTCACCATGTGTGCAGCTTATTTGCTTTTCTATAAGCTATTTGTTTTGCATTTGTTACACATACGCCCGGGTATTGCTATTAGCGGTTAGCACCGGTCTGTGAAGTCGAACGTCAGCGTTTGATTTCTTGTCTTTCCTTGCTCTTCTGCTCCAGGGGCGGGGAAAGCTCCCATATTTGGAGACTATGAAGCCCAGAGGCACTGGCAGGAAGTGACCTACAACCTTCCTGTACAGGAATGGTCAGTCTGCACCTTCCTGTGTCTCCTCAGGCCATGTTTTAATGTATATGTATGGCTGCATTAATATATACATGCCAGGATGAATCACATAACCACGCTATCGCAGCTGTAGGATAAAGATCCATAATAGCACCCCAAAAAAGCTACAAAGTGGAAAATACTCAATTTCTCCTGCGTATTTCAGCACTGTTGATGTGCAAAGCTCCCTGCGGGATATCTCCATTAACTAATTTCTGCATTCCTTCTATGATAATTTGTTTGCTTCGGATTAAACGTGGAATACCCGTCTTCTTGCAGGTACTTTAACTCCACTGAGAACGACTTGAATTACTGGGGTCTCGACTACCCGCCTCTGACTGCCTACCACAGCCTGATCTGTGCTTACATGTAAAGTATTTAACATCAAATATAAATAGAAAATGCGCCGCGCCTTTATAGTTTTATATATAGCGTAATTTGAATTGATGATTTGTCACCTTGCAGCCAGAAGATCTTGGGTTATAATTCTGTCTGGTTGTAGAAAATTTATTGTTTTTTTTCTTCTTCTTTTTTTTTGTTGATGATGATGATGATGATGAATATATTTATTAGATAGAATGTTAGAGTACAAGTACAGTCACACAGTAGCATGTATTACAGTACAAATAACGTCAAACATCCTGTCTAAGAGGAGCATTTCAAAAAAGCCCTTGCGGGCTTGTTTCCGTTGAAAGTTGAAATGAAATGAAAGTTGAAATGAAATGATCTTCTCTCTGATTCTGGATCTCTAATTTCCTGCAGAGCTAAAATAATAAACCCGGAATGGGTGGAACTTCACAAATCTAGAGGTTATGAAAGTCCAGCGCACAAGTTATTCATGAGAACTACAGGTGCAGTAAACATAAAAAAATAAAGTGTGAAAACCTCCATGATCCATATCTGCTTCAAGCTTTCTTGGAATATTTAATATGCTGTGATATATTTATTCTTTTTCAGTCCTGGTGGCAGATTTATTGATATACATCCCAGCTGTTGTTCTTTACTCTTTATACCTGATTGATGGATCCTCGAAAAAAAAGGTAGCAAAATTGCCTCGTATACCTGACGTCTAAAACTTTATGAAACTAAACTCACAGTCTAAAGTTTAGACTGTGAGTTCATCCTTATTTGAACTAATTGCAACACTGCTCATCCAAACAGGGGAATTAAGAAGTCATTACTGCAAAATAATATGGTTACATTTTCCAGCAAAAGCACAATCAATTAACGGGAATATTTTTGCAATATTTAACTGTGTCTTTATGATCAGGTAGTACAAGGTTTGTAAATGCAGGACTATGCTAGAAAGCTAACCGACTTTGTTTAAGTAACGCTAATGCGTACTTTTCTTTTATTCAGGTTTCCACTCTGTTCTGCTTCCTTTTATATCCGGGGATAATCCTCATTGATTACGGACATTTCCAGTATCCTTTCTGTACAGGTGCACATCAAAAGTTTAGTCATTGTAATGCCATGTGTGTATATATATAACTGCAGTATTGGCCTTAACCCTGTCAGGTACAATGGAGTGAGCCTGGGTTTTGCCCTGTGGGGGGTTCTGGCTCTCGGTCTGGGTTGGGACGCACCGGGCGCCGTGGCCTTTTGTCTGGCTCTCAGCTACAAACAGATGGAGCTGTACCACGCCCTGCCCTTCTTCTGCTACCTGCTGGGGAAGTGTGTCAAACTGGGCCTGATGGGGCGAGGGTGAGCCTGTTTAAATCTCTAGCCCCACAGATATCACGTACACAATGTAGATATTATTAACAGATATCTGTATCAGAAGGATGATCAGTGATCCACAGAATTGATCAAGGAATTAATAAAATCATACTATCTCAGAGTAAATAAAGATCATGACTCGTGTGTCCATAAAGCAGCCGCTGAAGTAAATCTGATGAACAGAAATCAAGAGGATTTATTTCTGTGTCTATGAAGTCATGACTATTCAGCAGCATTTTAAGCTGAGTGCTCAAAGCACATATGTAATATCAGCCAATAAGAGAGCAGTGTCCTCAGGAGAGGCTCAGAATGACTGAGGTAATCAGATTGGCTGCTTTCACTGGTGTGTCCAGTGTCTGTTTGTCTAGTAACAATGTACCAAGGGCATTGAGTGGCAAATGGAGAGCTGGATTAGAGAGCGCCGTGGGGCAGATATGTCCAGATGACACTCTCGCCATGCCCAAACTCCTCAGCTATGCTGTGTGTGCAACTTAACCAGCAGCTTTACGGTTACAGCTGACGAGACAGGCTGACCTACACCGAAGACTTTCAGCTGATGCGTGGCTTTCACTGCATTCCCCCGCACAAGGGTCAAATCCCAAAATGACTACATGCAGACAGCGTGCGCAAATGGTTTGATAAATACCAGTAGCTGTATCCACACGTCTGCTAATGCTAACACTGGCATTTCTAAAGATTGGTATGGTTTTTAGGAATTCTTTTCATTATTATTTGTGTTGCATCTGCACCCCGTGTCTAAGTCGATGAAGCTGGTCTCTCTGTGACCCCCCCTGCCCTCCTCCCCTGTAGGTTTTTCCTGCTGGTGCGAATCGCTACAACTGTGTTGCTGACTTTTGCCCTCTGCTGGCTGCCCTTCCTGTTTGACCCCAGCCAGCTCCAGCAGGTGGTCAGGAGGATCTTTCCCGTGGCTCGTGGTCTCTTTGAGGTACAGTAGAGTCTCTTGAAGCAACCGACTGCACTGCAGGCTTTTGTTTGCATTTTTGGAATGCCTAGGTTTTCTTACACCCACATTTTATCCGGTTATCCTGTGGTCAACCTGAGTAAAAAAAAAAAAAAGAACAATTTATAAAAACACCGGTGGTGAAAAAATACTTGAAAGATTCCAGCTGGCGGTGTTGAAAGCTGTCATGGGAGGGCCTGAGTCTGTGACTGACAGTTCAGGCAAAGGTCTGCAGCTCCCGTTCCTGAAACCCTGTATCCCCTCTCTCCCATCCGGAACACCAAGGTGGCCCCCACCGCCAGGTCTTATGGACGTGACAAGTAATTGAAAATTCTGCCGCGGGAGCACATGGCGGTGTGGTCTGTGGCAGTATTTGTTCGACGATATGATGCAAACATAATACACAGGCTGTGAGAGATGCTATTACCCCCCCCCACACCCCCCACCCCCAGCACCAGAGGCTGCCAGGGCGGCTCGTCATGAACTAATTGTGAAATTGTGTACGTAAGCAGAAGCTTTGGACAAGGCGACGGGGATGAGAAGGGGTGGGGGTGGGGGGGGGGGGTTGTAAGTTTACCCACCAAGCTGCATTCTGGGGTCTCGCGTTGCTGCCTGCTAACAAAAAATGGCAGCAAATGCTTCTCCCCTGTCGAATTCCATTCAGGCTTACAGGTGAAGGCTACATTTTACCAACCCCCCTGCCCCCCCCCCCCCCCCCCACACTTGTTCATGTTCATGTTGTCTTCAGGCGGCATCCAGAAACATTCCCGTAGAGGTTATTTGGAGCAGAGAGGAAAGAGACAGGGCTGAGACGGAAACGGTACTGGACGGCCCAGTACAGCCGACTGGGTCGCCATTAAAGTCCACACAGCTGTGTCACGAGCAGCTGTGGTTCCGAGGAGGAGGAGGAGCAGCCAGAAATAGTTTTTCTAGAGAGGGCCCGCGTACTGAAACCATCCACAGTGGAATCACGGCGCTGATCTAGGCATGCGGTCTCTGTGTTGCGTCGTATCACGGCGGCGGCACACCTCCTCGTCCGGACCTCACAGCAGCGCTCTCCTCATCGCTGACAAATCACACACTCGCGTGTAACGCATCTTCCATATCATTCACAAACCTAAAGATCAGGCTATTTAGAAATATATATATGACAAAAAAAAAAAAGTTTAGAGCAGAAAACTGTCTTTTTGTGCTTAAAATACTGCATTCGGTCGTTTAACCTATTCAGATCCCGTATTTTCAGTACTGCTCTGGTCAGTCTGGAACATGCTTGGTCTGATAGGCGAGCACATTTATGATGCCGGGAACTCCTTGGGAAATAAAGACTTATAGCCATGCCACAAGGCATGTGTTGAGTTTTATAAATTTGTTCATGTCTGTGTGGCTAGGACAAGGTGGCCAATGCATGGTGCAGCTTGAACACCCTGATTAAGATCAAATCCATCCTGTCCAGTGACTCGCAGCTCTACCTCAGGTAATCCCTCCGTCTGCCTGACGGCTTGTCACCGTCTTTCCCTTCAGTCGTCCCTTCGTCTCCTCCCGTATCTTCTCTTCTGGCTGTCTTTCTTCGTCTGCTTACCTCGTGGCTCTCGATTTTAATTCCTCCGATTTCTTGGTAGTGCGGAACTTGCTCAAAGGCACGGAGACGGTTCCGGGTTTAAAAAACACGACGATGACCTCGGGGGAACATCTTGTGAGGATCTTTGGAGCGGAATATCGCGGCTATCTTTAGAGATGCGGTTGCAAGCTATGAGAATTGTGTCGCGCACCTGACTGTCGTTTTGAAAGCGTGGGCCGTGTGTTCAATAAACACTTAAATGTCTTTATCTCCTATTTGAGTTTGCATTCCGGGAAGTCTATTTAACATTCTGCCCCATCACAGAAGGGAGGAAGAAGAAAACGATCCGTGCAGCAGTTGTGTCATGGCGGGGCCTGCTTAAATAACCCAGGGCTCTAAATTTAGCAGTCGTATGTTCACGGCGTGGACAAGTTTCTGCCGCACTGCTAAGTCCTGGGATCAAGCTGGACTTCTTTGACTGTAGTGTATTTCAAACAAATGAAAAACACTCTGTCTTTTTGGCACCGGCAGCAGATTGCTAAACGCTCCGATGCGGGTGTAACTGCGTACGTTAAACGAATCGGCTGTGAAAAGTGATCCGTGTTGTTCCGGACTGCAAAGACCCTAACCCTAAACACAACACAGGCGGAACACGTTGCGTTCGTAAATACCCAGTTACTGAACCTGTGCTAGCGCTATCTGTCTTCCTCTGTCGCTGCTGTACTGCTGTCTGTGTCGTAGTGCAAACACTTTGTTGCCCTCACGCCTCCAACTAATTCACCAGACGACCTCTCGGCACGTTCACACGTTCACGTCGTCACTCTCTTCTGGTGCCCCCCCCCCCCCTCCCGACCGACGTGATGATTGTTCGCATTTACCGTAAAAACAAGATCATCTCGTGCCTCTGGTGGGAAACAAACGCTGCCTTTTTATTTTCTTACTTACTGCTTCGTGTTACTGCTTTGACACGGAGCCATGTCTGCACAGCAAAATCGCCTGAAATCACGATAAAATCAAATGATTATTCATGTTCACTCCAAATCGATCGATTGATACCCTGCATCCCTTTTAGGTTCACTTCTTTCTTTCTTTTTCTGTAATCATCCAGTGGGAGTTTTCATCCTGAATATATTTTCCCTTTGTTTCGTGAGTTAATCCGGCCGGCCCGTTGTTGTTTTCCAGCATTGTTTGCACTCTCCTCGCGGTCACGCCTTCCTCTGTCAGACTCCTGATGAAGCCGACCTTCTGGCAGTTTAAACTGGCCTTGGTAAGCAGCATCAAAACCACTATTTCACCATCCTGTCTTAATGTTTTACGCTTCTACTGCTGCTTTGGCTCAGTTGGGTATTTTCATTTTATAACAAATAAAACCGGATATCTTTCATGCCCAATCTAGATCAATTCCTCTCTTGGATTTTTCCTCTTCTCCTACCACGTCCACGAGAAGTCCATCCTCTTGGCTGCTCTGTAAGTACGGAGGTAATAACAGTAATGCCCTGAGCTTTTGCCCCAGTGGGGGTCCGTATGTCACTTTTTCTCCTTTCATAGGAGCAGTCTAGTTCATTTCTTCCTGTAAAATACTATTTAATGGCTTATTTAGTGGCGAGTATTGACCTGTGATCTGCTTTAGGCCTGCCTGCCTCCTGCTGAATGATCTCCCCTTCATGTGCATTTGGTTCCTTCTCATCTCCTGCTTCAGGTAAGCGTTTGTAGGAGGAAACACTATCACTACTATTCTTTAATTACTTACATGGGAAGTACAGGGAAAGGCTGCACGCCGACAGGAGACACAGAATCTCTGCTCACTTTCCAGCAGTGTGCGTTCAGTTGCCTTTCAAAGCGTGCAGTGGCTATTGAAAATAAACTTTATTGAGCATAACATGCAAAACATGGACAAGACACCGAACAGAACGTTGTGCAGGTCTGATCTGCAACTGCAGGAAGCGTGAAGTGGGGGCTATTGCTGCCAAGAGAGGGTCACCCTGTTGCTAAGTCCAAGGCTTCACTTATTTTCTGTTTGGTGTCTTGTCAACGTTTTGCATGTTATGCTCAATAAACTATGAGAACATGTGATTGTTTGAGTGGTATTTGTTCAAGCACACACTCTGTTTGTTTAGTCTTGTGATTCACGTGATGATGACCAGTTAGTGCAGAAATCTCAGGCGCTGTATTTTAGCAGATTCTCGAGCCTTTCAACAGCAGCTGTGCTCGTTCTGTTCTATTATAGCTAATGCTAAAAAGATTCATCTACGTGTTCTTTTCCAGCAGGGTCGTGCTAATTAGCTGAGTCAGCTCATTGGCTTTTTTTTTTTGCATCTAGCAATGTTAAAGGAAGTTATATATAAAAAAAAAAGATTCTTGGATCCACCTCTTTATGACCAACCATCCCACCGATTTATGAAAATCCAAGATGTAGTTTTTGTGTAATTCTGTAATTTTCGTCTCCGTGGTTCGAATCATGGTTTCTCTTTCTTTTTCTCCGTCTTTTCGTGTAATTGTTAAGTCAGATGTGAGGCAGCCACAATCCAGAGAAAGCTCTGAAGGCCCGGGTCCAGCCGAGGACCATGAATGGAAACGTGTTGGGTCTAACTTTCACCAGCTGTTGTTAAATTCTTCCGGCAGCACTAATTGTTGTGGATGTGATTTAGTATGAGGGTATCTGGGGATTACATGGCATAGTCAGCATGCCTGCCGTCTAAGTGTGCCTTGTGTGGGGACAGCAGGTCATTCTGTAGCTGCTTCCTGGTACAGTCCAACTTCACATTATGTGCAACCTTTTGTGGGGCGCCGCCGTTAAAAAAAAAAGAAACGGCCTCTTTTGTTTGCGTCATTTGCTGAATGCGTGCTTAACCGCTGCAATTATGGGAGGACAGGCTGCAGCCAGTCTGTTTAAATTGACAAAGTATGTATTTCCAAATGGTTAAACATTTATCTGCTGAATGGGGCTTTTTTTTTGTCGGAGACAGAATGAAGGGTTTGTCATGAGCGGATAGGTTTTTACAAGCCTGGGTGACACGCGATTTACTGTGAGTCAACTGTTGTTCTTGTCCATGCCCCTTTGCTAAACTAAGATAAGCTCTGTATTAATGTCAGCCCCCCCCCCCCACACACACACAGAGGGCTGGCGACTTGTGGGTAAAAGCAGCGTAGTTTAGCTGAGTCTTTTTGTTGTTTTCCACAGCAAACATGATACTGAAGTAAAAAAAAAAAAAAGAAATCCCACCATCATGCTGTCTGTAAAAGCTGTATCAATGCCGAATAATCCATGTAAAAAGTGGAAAACGTCATTTCTTTGATCACTTTGAATGAATTATCCTGTTTTATACAAAGAGATGAGACAAAGTGCTTGGACTGTAATCTGTAATTACACGGCTGTTCTCGTTTCTCTGTGCAGCATGGTGCCCCTGCTGATCAAGGACGGTCTGCTGCTGCCCTACGCTGTGAGCTCGGTTGCCTTCCTCTTCCTCGCCGTCTATTTGCTGTCTGCACTGGAGCACTGCTCAGAGGAAGACCTGAGATTGGAAGCCTACCGCAAACTGCATTCCTGCCTACCCAAACTGGACCTGGCCTGGATCGTGAGATGGAAGGTCAGTGCGGTCTGAGAGCTGAGAAGCCAACCGCTGATTTGTGATCTGTGTTACGGCCACGGTCACGTTTGGCTGTAAGGAAAATCAGGATTTTAGATTTAAGATACTTTTGTTTTGCACAATGGTTTCAATGTCTTCATCTCTGCAGGACGTGAAAGATGCATTCATAACAACATTAAATCGTATAGCGACTCTATTGATGCGATTGCACGTTTATCTCGGTCACGTTCCGCTGGTCAGACGGCAAAGTTCTCCCACAGGAAGTGGGAGCTTTGTGTCCTTACAGCTGCATCTCTGATTGGCTGCCATAGATTAAAGGTCATGTGGATTATTAAGGCGGCTGTGGGAGGCGACGTTGCGCTTCATTGTCTCGGATTCCATTGACGCAGACCGCACATACACACTTAATGCAACTTAGCTATGCGTGGAATCATTTAGAATAGCAAAACGACTCTAAAGTCATGAGTTTTTGTTTGTGAAGACACAGAGTGGTCCCGTTTCTGACCTTTCAAGCAGTGACTTCCTCTTTGAACGAAGTTCACGGTTTGCCCTCGTAAACATGGTGGATGTACTGCTGATGCATTTGTAATATGAAGGGCGCCGATGGCAGGACCACCGGGCGGTCCGCACTTTAAAAATGGCACCGGACCCAAACTTGCGGCCGTGTGAGACGATCTATCCATCTGTGTAAATAAGATCATGTGCCGCTGAAATCTGTGTTAGCTGTCTAGGGATGGAAGCCGTCGCCAACCAAAGAATGATTTGTCGCTTATTTAAGTTTCCACAGCGTCTGAAGTGGCAGCGCTGCCCCCCCACCCCCACCCCGAGCAACAGGGGCACCGGTAGGGTGTCAGAGATTAAGAGGCGGTGTCTTTTTATAGCGCGTGTCATTAACACAGGTTTTGCCTAGATATTTATTTACACAAGCAGAATAAATAGCGAGCCCCGATGGGCGTGGTCAGGTTTCATGGGCGGTGGGGGGGGCGTTTCTTGTCTTTATTGCACCTCTGAAATAACCAATTTGATGAAAGTCACCCAGTGAACCATTCATTAGTTGCACTTTAAATTTAAGGGTAACAGTTTGTATATCTAACACTAAATAAATCCATGCCCAACACTGTCTCTGTTCTAGTTCTACGTCAGTGTAGCGGCCATGGCTGGTCTAAGCATCGTGAGCGCCGCCCTGCTGCCCCCACCGCATCTACCAGACCTGTTTCCCGTGTTGGTGTCCGCTGCTGCCTTCCTCCACTTCTTGGGGATATTTTTATATTTCAACATCGTCCAGTTCAGCTCTCCACCCAGAAGAAAGACCAAGAAGAACAACTGAGTGGGACCAAATGTAGGGTTACGCATTAAAACGCATGGCGCCCGGCTCAGGTCCGGCGGTGACCACCGTCTTTATTAGTATGTGAGCTTTAAAAAAATACATTCTAAAGATCTATACTGTATATTTTGATCCATCATTGAAGTTATGTTGTACAAACGTAGTTTTTGTGAAAATAAATACAGTTTTCCAATGACCTTATGTGAGCATCGGTTTTATTGGCAGATTTACAAAATGATTAGATCTTCAGCAGCTTCCTGAAACTGAAATTTACCAAGTCGTCCCAAACAGCCTGGCAGAGACGGAGCCAATAATTGGACAGAAATTATATCTTTCAAAAGCTCTTACTGAACATCATTAAATATTCATTACTAGTCCCCGGTACTACGAGGGCTCCACACAAAAGACCTGTTCATTTAAAACACAACCAGCGACGGGACAGGCCTTAAAGAGACAATGATGGAAGGTGACATATCCGAACATAATGCTATAAAGTTGAAATACCACAGAAAAAGGTACAAGCAATTTCTTTCTCCAATCTCTCAGCCCGTTAATGACAGGCATAAAAAAACCCCATTACAACTATAAATGTTATCAGGTCAGCGAGGGCTGCCGGCGCATATGAGGCTCCAGGCCGCCGGCCGATAAAGGGGCGCAAGGACAAATAGGAGCCAAAGATCCAGGTAATGTTTCTAAGATGGAATCTGAACACCGGGGGAGGGGGGGCGGTTGGAGTTGGTGTGAAAGATGCTGCTTTTGTCACACGTGTTTCTTAAGGTCATGTTCATTCATTTAAAAATAGAAGGTGTGTGTGTGTGTGGGGGGGGGGGGGGGTAGGTTCTGCCACTGTAATGGGAAGCTAAATTCATGTTGGGGCAATAACAGTCTGGTGCATTTAAGCTGAAGAAAAATATCAAAAAAAAACCCCAAATCAATCATTTATGGTGCAATTTATTAAACTGTATAGTGTTAATATAAAATATGATCCGTGACCTCAAACGTAGCAAAACTCGAAGACTGTCGCATCCCTCTCCCAGTCAGAACAGTAGTTGTAAAACCCTAAAATACATTCAGTACTTCCACACCAGAAGTGTGGAAGCCATGGGAGATGGAAAAACCCTCCCTGAGGGACGCCAGACTAGTGATAGTTATTGATACAAGACAGAAGAGGAGCTAACAGTGTTAGCGTGCACCACGCGGTGCGAGCCAGTGGTATTGATCACAGATTTCTGATGAAGCAGGGGTGATATGGTGAGGCTTTGAACGCATCGCGGACCAATCCATCAATCTCCAAAGGGGCTTGTAACAAAACATTATGGGGGGGGGGCGCTGGCTTTGCCCTTCACGTTGCCTCTCGGGGTGATGAAGTGAGAGCTACGCGATCCACCTTCGGCAGAAATAGGAAATGTTGCGGCAAAACACCAGCTGTTGCAGCGAGAAGCCTCGGCCTTCCCACGCGCCGCCAAATTAAGATACTTAAGTCTGCCCCTCCCTGCATTTACCTTTTTAAATGTGTTACGGCGCAGGTGGGGGGGTGATCGCATGGTTGTTGCCATGGAGGGGTAGAGGGTTGCCATCTGCAAGAGCATCATTTGCACAGCGTTGCAGGATTGTGGTTAAAGTAGGATCGACATTTGTCAGCTGCCAGGCGTGGGAGACGGCGTCTAACATGTCCGAGGATTCGCTCCCACCGTTTCAGACACTTCTCCGGCAAATGAGCGACGGCTTCCAAGACATTTCAAGCCTCACAGCTGACAGCACAGATTCCACGTTCACCTCGTGCCTCGTCTCCGCGGGATCATACGCACAGGAGGTGAAGAGCAATTCCGTTAGCTGTCAACGGCCGAGATGCCTCGCGAGCAAAAACCTGGGGAATATGGGAGAGGAAAACATGATTGTAACCCCACTGGCACCTTGTGATGTCACACACAGCAGAATCACTGTCGAGATGGGTGTTCACAAAGACGGGGGTTCACAGGAGGACGGTTTTCCAGAACTATCATAAATAGATTTCTGTCAGTTTGTAAATAATGTCACTTAAAATAAATAGAGCGGGATTGTCGTGTCGTACCTTAGCCCATAATGGATTTCAGAAACTCATAAGAGCTACTGATCTTCACAGTTCCTGCAAAGAAAGGGAGACGAGGAAAGCGAGGGTTAAAACATTTATAGGCAAGTACGAGTTTATTTGTGTCACAGTCGAGGTGACGTTCAAAGCCGATCTCAAAACCAGAGACTAATAGAATGAATGTGGAACTAAATGTAAAATCAGTTCCGTCCTTAAGACGTCATTCTTTCATCCTGCTAATTAGCGGTTTTATTCAAGATCCCACCTCTAATTTCTTATTTTAAAAAACATAATATTAAAGAGAAAACATATAATTATTTACCCTAAGATGAAACTCAACATTCACTAAATCAGAAATCGCGCCTGAACAGAGTGCATTCTCTGCAAACCACACGTCGATCGAAGGCCGCCGCCCTCACGTGGACCAAAACAGCCTAATATACAACCCCCCCCCCCCCCCCGCTTTAATTGCAACGGTGTGTTCAATCAGAAAGCATAAAACATCCACAGAGAAGGTGGCATCCGTCAGTGATCCGCTAGGATTAATGACCCAGAGCCCTGGGCCGGGGGCCGGGGGCCGGGGTCCCACGACACAACCGCACCACATTTATGACATCTTAAGGAATCTTTTTCATGCAGCCCATTACTGCCGACATACAAATCTTCCCCAACGCAGTCCGGTCTATGGCCTGATCAATTTTTACACTGCTGAGCCTTCTGCTTTCTCCTCATTTTGTCATCTTAAAATTCATATTATATAGGATTTCCTCATGAGGGGAATGCGTTACCGCCCGAAACGCGCGCAAGTCGGTGCTTTGGCTGTCGGTATTTGACAAAATCAAATTTGCCTCACTAGTAAGCAGAACTGTTTAAATGTTATTTATTTTTATGTCCCTAAGAAAATATATTGTGAAGTGCAGCATTGATTCAGAGCATAACCGCGTCTCGCTGCAGGTCGGACGAGCTGAATTTATGAATCCTTTGCACAACTCCTTTAATTGAATTTTCCAAATCTCTCACCAGACACAAATAATCGATAGCTACCGCCGAGGGAAACTTGGCCCAGAATTATTAGCACCTTTCTTTTTCAATTTCAAAGTCATCAGCACATACAGACGCTTCGGGTATTTGCAATGCCGCGACTACGCCGGGAGAATTTATGCTCGCCCTGAAGCCTGATTGCTTACCAAGAGCAACTTCTTTAAGAATGCTCGCTCAAACTTTTGCTAACCTTAAAGGACAGTCGTAAGCGCTTCTCAACGCGGCGCTCCCGCGGTTTTAACAGCCAAGGCCTCGGGAGGAAATGAAAAGGCGGGAACGAGAACACAAGTGACTTGAACAGGAGCTAATGCTAGCAGATATTTCTGCATCTGACGCCGTTTGTTGACTTTGATCCTTAGTGACGCGGTTACCACGACGTTTACCATCATATGAACAGTCTGCATATCTGCGAGGTTCATGCGCTTCTATTGTCTGCGCACATTTTAGATGCCCCAGTTGAAAGGGAACAGGTAGATGCATTGTTTTTATTTTAGTGCATACGGCATGCATGCTGACCGCAGCTGGTTTGCGCGCCCAGGTTGTGTGTCGTGTTTTTTGTTGTAAGTAACTTGTTCACGTGTCTGGATCTTATGTTCCGTTTTCTTTGCGGCACCAGACAGTCGCCGTCTGTTAGTAGAGCTTGTGTTGCAGGGGCATTTTGCACGGCTGGCATTTTGCTGTGAAAAATCAAAGAGCGGAAGCACGCTGTCACGGCACCGTAACGTTCAGAGGCTTATTATACTAGTTTCATTACCTGCTTACCACTTATACTGACATCTAGTTGAATCCGCGTTTAAAATATATGATATGGCTCTCACTGAAATAAATTTCCAAATATTTTGCTTTCATGGCTCTCTTAGTCAAAAAGGTTCCCGACCCCTGCCCTGGACTATCTCGAGAGGCATCGGTGCAGCTCGGGCAAAGATCTGAAGATGACAGACGGCGCTGAAGTGCCCTGAGCTGCCTCGCCGTGTTGCTAAGCTAAGCAAGTTCACTTCCGAGTTGAATGTCCTCATCACAGACGTTTCTCCTGTGTTGGCAGGATATTATAATTTAAAATCTGACCCTGGCTCAGCTGAAAAAGCCGATTACAATGATCTATAAATCAATCACTTCTATGCAAATGAAGAAAGCATCCATATTCACTCTATACTTATAGAACAGGCCTTCTTTGTATTATATCAACACGATGAAACATACTTTTTAACGTTCGTTTTGAAGGCTTTTTTCCCGATCATAACTTTCACACGTACAATGCCATCTCCCTGCACCAGTCTTCTCCAAAGAGTTCCTCCCAATCGTTCGGCGAGTGGGCCCGGCGCCCGAGGCACATAGCAGTTAATCTAAACGAACATTTGACACCAGAGGAGAGTCATGCTTCAAGATGCCATCACCATCTGCCTGGATTTCACACTCCCGGCAGATATAGGCCAGAAATCTTCAGCGGCTTTAAATAACAGTTTGTTTTCCTTAAAATGTGCGTCTCGCTGCACAAAGACGGCCCGTTGTCTCCCACCTTGATCCGCCTTAACGTTGTGAAGTCTGTTTTTGTAAGGACGCTTATGCAAAATTGATACATTTTACAGCAGCCGCCATGTGACAAAAAATGTGACATTCCTGCGGTGCGGCTTCACAATACATCGAGTATTTTCAGCTCCCTTACTGGAACTAATTGAAATAATTTTTAACAACCTTATCAGAAAACAACCTTGCCTCCTGACAATAACCCATAATAAACAGTACAAAAGCTGTCATTGTGTGATTGGATCACAAGAATCGCTCTGCTGCAGGCAGAAAATGTGCCTAGCATAATCACATTGATTTTATCGCTAGTAAATCAACTGGCCTGTTTGGGTATCCATAACAAAATGTTTTCCTCTAAAGGTTGCAGGGCACACGGTTGTCTAAACAGGCATCCGTTGATGTTGTTCATGTTAAATAGCAAAGCAGATAAGGGGGGGGGGGGGCATTAAATGGTGGTTTAGCAGAAGATTGAGACGCTCACAGGAATAAAAACAGCCTTGTGACTGCCCACGTTTAGTGGAAGAGAAAGGCCTGTGCACAGACTTGCTTGAATCTGTTTTAGGGAGCGTCTGATCCCAACACATCTAATGATGCCTGTGGAAAACCCAGAAGCTGACTGAAGCGTAATCATAACTGCCCTGAGATGGTCACAGTGAAAGTTCACTCTAAAATGTGTGCTTTGATCAACACAAAGTCACAGATCAGGAGGGGTCCTAATGCTAACGTAGCTGCACAGGTAGCATGACATGATCCTGAGGTTTATCCACCACCACCTCATGCATGTTTGGGATGCTCTGGATTAGCATGTCCTGACTCGCAGGCCTCGATCGACACCATGTGGAGGAAAGGCGTTGCATGTCAACAGGCGAATGGTCGCCCCACGAGATTCCGACTACGCCCTAGAGATGCCGCATCTGTATCTGCCCCAGATCCTCGCAAAGGGTTTGGCCCTCTTTTGTGTGCTTTGAGACAGTTTGAAGTTTAAGAATTTGTTTGTTTTTTGTTCATTATATCTGTCAGCAGATACAGTACCTTGAACAGAACGTCTGGGGTCTTTGTGTTCTTTCAAAGATGATTCTACTCTTGATGCTGCAAAGACACAAACGGCATCATTAATCACATTCATCTAAACGGGTGAACAGAAAGACTAGAAATAAAGGTCGTAAACTGAGGAGACATATCGCTTTGTGTGATTTAAAGCCTCTTTGGTCAGTCAAAAATGCAACAGAAACACAGCCTCAGTCTTTCTAAATCATATTTATCAGCCTTTTGTTGATTTGCATACTGACTCAGCTCCCGGTGTCTCTGAAGCTCAGCCCTCAGCTCAGTAGAAGATCCGGTGAGGACATGCCCTTGTTCTCTGCTACCATCTGCTGACTAATCAAAATAAAAGATCAGGGGACAAGAGGAGACCACAAAATCTGAACAATGAGCAGGAAATACTAGGAAAGGGAAAAGAAGGAAGGGGGGTTGTCAAAGCCATGTCAAGTTTGAATATTCAATGTGGAATTAAAAACTATAATCTCAAGATTATTACAAAGATTTAAGACCAAAGACAAAAGTCGTCCTCACTAATATTCCCGCCAGCTCTTCCCTGGCATTGATGAACGCGTCCGCTGACTCTTCCAGTTTAGATCGCAAACAGCCCAATCTGTGGGATGACACGTTCACATGATGACTTCTTTTAATTTGAACAGTGTCATTGAATAGCATTCTGCAATACTGACAATATAAAACGATATCTTGAAGGACTTATAAATAATGAATAATTCCAAAGTGTGGATTATATAGTGATCAGTAGTGAGTTCCGAGTACTTAACTGCTTGAGTCTGAATGAGCCTGACTTAAAAATATTTAAAACCACCAAGGATAATTCTTAATTGTTGCGCTTAAGATACTACGAGTCTGGCTTTTTGAAGTTCTTTTTTCCCTACCAAATGCGTCACATTCATTTTACAATAACTTCAAACAGTACAGGTCGTGAATGTGCTGTAAACCAATCGGATGAAACGCATTACTGGGCAGCACTATAAAATTAAAATCTAATGCTTATCTTGATAGATGGCCTCAAACACCCAATGTCTGCTGAGTTTAGTGACTAATACAACTATTTTTAGTGCTGTGGAAATCAGTGGAAATTTGGCTACAGGATGGATCTCCGTCATAAAAATCTGATATGTCATGATGTCACTCGGGAATGTGTGGCGATTGAAATATAACCCTTCAGCTCTGCGCTCTACTTTCGCTCTCCAAACTAAATTTGAAGTCTACAACAGAATTGATTAATAAAAGTAATTGTTTAAAATATAGGAAATACAAAAACAGTGAAAATACACTCACTTTTCCAACTCGGTCTGTGGGATCTCTCGTTCGTGTCTCGTGACTTTGGTCTTGCCTGTTGATTAAACCCCCACAGCCTTAATGAAACAATCTGGAATATGTGCAAACTACTGATGCGGACTGGCAAGTGATCAGCATTAATGACCATACAAGGATCAAAATGCACACAGCACAACTTAAATTAAAAGAGCCAAGAAACACGGGAACAAACGAGAACGAGAAACGAGCGTTCATTTTAATCAATCAAGCCTGACTGAATAAACGTGGAACATATTTTAGAACATCGTCCACTGTCACGTCTTCAGGGATCTGCAGAGACATTTGACACCCGACCTGAAGGGCTTGCGTTCCCATCAAGGGCTGCGGGGTTTCCTAAAGGCACTGGTGTTTTGGAAGCTCGGTCCTAAACATCAAACATCAAATTAATTGTAATTGCAAGTAACACTTGGGCTTCAATCCATTTTTACACAGAAATCACATTTGTAATGCATATGGTATTAAGGACGTTTATTTACTCACGCGATGAGCACGTGCAGCTTTTCTCACACTGTCAAATTAAAGGATTAAGTTACATTTTGGTTATTTTAGGGTAGTTGTATTCCAGCGTTGTTGGACTTTATTTTCGCCAGTAAAATACGATCATTTCAGCTGGTTAATACAATGTCACGATACTGCAGGGGGGGGAAACACGTTACATTTGCTATTTCTCAAGTAAATAAAGTTCAGATAAGTAACTGTTGTCATTCGCTGCGATTTTATAATAAATACGATTATGTTCGACAGGCAAATAAAAGAATAACTCACGACATTGCAAGGACGTTCGCGAAGAAGTTTGCTTTGCACAAATACAGCACGAATGTTCCGCCTGTGCTACACTGAAATGGTCCGAGTAAAATGAACCGTGTTCTACGCATAGTTCCGGATATCGACATATTTCAAAAACTCTTTGGACACCAATAAAGTCGGAACAGAATAATAATGAGGTACACTTGTCTTTATATAACACGCAAAAAGTTTATTATAATCACCCAGGGTTGCATTATTTTAACAGGAACTTTTAATTGTAATATCTGTTTCTAGAGTGTCACTTTTTGGTGAACACCGAGGGTTTTTTGTTTACCTAGTAACACACCGGAAAGCTGGGTTGATGTCCCGAATGGCATGACTAAGGGCGGATTTCACGCAGCAAAATGCACCACAAGGCATGAAGAAGTAAAAAACAATAGAATTCACTTCACCTGAAAGTTGTTTCAAAGTCGTAGAGTGCTATCTAACGGAAAACAAGGCGACGAGGTCTTCCTGAATATGTCTTTTCAAGAGCCAACCCGTCCTTCCGACGAAGAAGAAGCTTTCTACAAACAGTGCAGAGCTGCTTACCTCGCTGTGTTCAGGTCTAGTTTGGCAAATATCACTTCGAAACAGCAGTTGTGTCACGGTAATCGAATTTATTTTTATAATCTGACTATTAATAAGTAGTTAAGCATTATACGTTTTGTCCCATATGTCTTCCACTTTAAAGGAAAGGTGTTCTCAGTAGAATGAATCATCATGTGTAGTGTTAGCACAGTAGCATTGGGGTAATATAAAATAGTGATTAATAAGATTGAATGATCATATGAGAAAAACGAACAATGTGCGGTGGTCTCCAGACTTGTTGATTCCACCCCCCCACACTTTATCCCAATAAGTTCTCCAACAAGCTGGTAGAAATCCATCCCACGCGACTCTCAGAAAATACTGGACCCCGACGACATCCAAGCTGCACTTTGATGACTTCTGTGAGATTCTCAGGTGCGAGAAGAAAACTGAAGAATCTGAGCTGCTGAGAGCTTTCAAAAAGATGGACGTGAACGGCGACGGCTACATCTCGCACGGCGAACTGGAGAAAGCCCTCGCCACGGTGAGAACCCGAAAACATTTTCATCGGCGCATTCAGCCGCCGCCTGAATGTTTTTCCTGCTACAGAAAGTCTGTTGAATCTTCCAGAGGGGAGAGAAAATGACCGCCGAGGAGGTGAATGCTATTTTCGCGTTGCTTGACATCAACAAAGATGGGAAACTCGACTATGTGGAGGTAAATGTACCGCTCTTACCCCTCTGCATTATAAACAGCACCTCGTGTGTACAACAAGCCTGTTTCCGCTGTGTAAATACTCCAACTGTTGCTTCCTTCTCACCCTCTCTCCCTTTCCTCGCGCTTTCTCCCCGTTGTCAGTTCTGCAGATCGTTCGTGTCTGCGGTGGAGAAATGTCAGGCGGCAGCTCTGGACAGGCTTGAGGGTGATGCCAAGCTGAGAAGACAGAACTTTGGCAGTCAGTCGTACAGCCCGCTGAAGAGCTCTGCGTCATCTGCATCGCCGGCTCCCCCGCAGCCTCCAGAAACTCCCCGCGAAGACTCAGACACGGCACTCAAGAAAGGTACGGCACCCTGACCCCCCCCCCCCCCCCCGGGATAATCTGAATGTAAAAATGGTTGCAGCAGAAATCCCATAATCCTGGAACAGCAAACGCATTTCAGATTCACAGCTGCACGGCCGACACACACGGTGATTATGGTAGAGCTGATGAATAAATAACAGATGTCTTATTTATTGATTTTTTTGCCTCATGAAGTCCAGACATAGATCATATTAGCCGCACCATTAGGGCAGCTTGTGTGAAGGGAGGAGCCTGTAAAGCGTTTATTTAGGTAATCATCGCTGCCAGTAAAACGTTGACCTTTGACACCTTCATCTGGACTCGTGAAAGACGCCACCTTCCAGCATTGCCCGTGGAGGCATGGCTTTTTTTTTTTCTTCCAAAAACACCTGTTTTCAAATCTCATAGAAATGCAAGCGTCAAGAGAAGCTTCATTCTCGGAGGAATACGCGATAATACAGCAGCCTCGGCCCAAAAGGTGGATTTGATAAATCGACTTTTTGCACTTTAAAACCAGCTTTTCAAGGAAAGAGAAGAACAGAGAATGTGGACGGGTGAGTCCGAGACAGGCCGCCGGTGGGAAGATAGATGGCGTTGATTTAAGTGGTCAGTCCATGTTCGCGTTATTGATCCGGAGGATTCCACCGCTTCTCACTGGGGAGATGATGAGGGATTAGACGGTGGTCAAGGGGAGGGCCCAGTCGAGCACCACTGCAAAAACAAATGAGCTCCCACATAGTTGTCTGGATTATCACATTATTGTGCCGCTCCCACACATTGATTTTTACCAGCTACATTTGAACAAGACCCTGGTGCGAGACGCTTCGTGATCGCGTGAGGAGAATTGGTTTTTCTCAGAGCTCAAGAACAGCTTTGACTGCTCACATTTGTCGGTATAAGCATATGCTACACAGAGATATGTTAGAACTCTATGGGACAATGAAGATATGGGCAGATTACTTTATAAAATACTGGAGTGTTCTGGCCTGTCGCGGTGATAATTAGTCTATTCCTTTTCATCCAGTGTTTCGGTGCATCTTTCTCCACATTTATGCAACACTGAGAATTCCTCCAGATGAAAATATCGTCATCAGTTCAAGGATAGATCCGTGACAGCGGCTCTATTTATTTCTGTATTTCTGTGTTAGGGTCATTTGCTTGTAACCGTATCACATAACTTTGCATCTTGATAGCTTGTGCTTGGAAACAATCAGACCCCTCATTAGTGAATTGATATTTTCTGCTTTCAATTAGTGTTCGGGTGGGGGGGGGGGGTAATGGATGTGAGAGGGTACTGTTATGCCATTTGTGATTTAAGACGCCTCCGTAATTAATTCAACTCCAGTTGAACTTGGAAACTCGAGTTTTCAGAACCCAAATACAAGATAGCTGGACTTGACTCTGGACTGGACTCACTGAGGAGACGGATTTCAGTGTCAATTATCTTGTGCACCTCATCGCTCTTTTTTTAAAGTGTGTTTACTGTTAGGAGAGGGGAGGACTGGGCTCAATCCGTCAGTCAGTCAGTGTAGCGTTTCTGAATTTCTGCAGAAATGCTATCGTTTGATTTACCCAAGCTGTTGTTTGTCAGTGGCTTTTAGCCCGCGTGTTTCTTTATGCTCCCGTCTATGCTTTTTGTGTTTTGTCTCTGTTGCTTTGTCAGACAGCCGATCATCCTCGCGTCCTTCTTCCGCTCGCAGCCGGCGCTCATCCCTGTCCAACCCCACAACCGTGACATCCAGCAGCACAAAGGCCGGGAAAGTACAAGAGCCTCCAGGCTTGCAGGTAACCCCCCCCCCCCCCCCCCGACTGTAATAATTCATCTATTACACGATGGTGTTTTTGATGTGCGGCTTCGACCCATGTCCGGTGGATGGATACAAACTGTTCTCATTCTGCAGCTGCAGCTGCAGCCTTTGTTGTCACTCTTTCAACTGGTTTGTTCTACAGAAAGAAAAATATATAAATAAAAATAACAACACCGACCCCCCCCCCCCCAAGCCCCCAATCCATCTCTCAAGTCCGAGCAATGTGTTAAAGAAAGGGTGACCAGAGGTTTCCTCTGAGGAATATTCCACGGGCTGATGATTAGGAGGCTTTTGGGAGGTTGCGTCGCCCCCCCCCCCCCCCCCCCCTCCCATGCAGCGGTAAATCTGACCCGTGGCCCGAGAGGGTGACAGCGCCTGTATTAGTCTGAGGACTGACCCCTCTCTCCACCGTGGCATTCATTCAGGGGGGGTGAGTGAACAAACCACTGAAGTGTTGTGGTTTGATCTTTTATGGCTCCCACCGCTCGACATTTATATATAAGAGGAAATGGCTTTTCTCCACAGCAGTGACTGAATGGTTCTTTCTTTGTTTAACTTGGTGATTTATTTATCAACCAACGGAACACACTGCCTGTCTGGGCCCCTCGCTGTCCTTCCGCTGTGTGTGTCCACACCGACCGATTCTTCCTTTAATGTGTCCCCAGTGAACGGGGGGAAAAGCTCCCACGTTTGGCCGGTCCTGCTCAATTTCAAATGATTGCTTTGTTTCCGGAGAAGCAACATCGGGGTTTGAAAATGAGAGAAATATTTGGATTCATAAATATCACCCAAGGAGCCTCTTGATAGCTTTGGCCAAGATTGGAAATGTCTGCATTTGTCAAAGCGAAAATTGGGATATCAGGGAGAGCGACGGAGGTCTTCAGTGTGGCGCTTCTGCCCCTCGGTGGGCAGATGCGGGTATAACAAGTGTTTACGTGTTGCTGAGCTGACATGAAGCGTGTAATCATGAATATGAAAGTTGGAGAACCACAGAGAGCCACAGCAGCAATAATAAAGGAATAAATGCATTGCGTCATCAAGCAGGAAAACACTTTGTTGTTGTCGGGTTCCTGCTTTGGTCTTCTGTTTGCGTCCACGTGATGGAATCTGTCTCTCCAGGCGTGGCTTCGTACTTTCGTGAGGGGCTGCTTCTTCTTGGAGGACGACGGGAGTTTCGGCTCGCTACAGTACCAGCTCCACATCCCCCAGACGACCAACGTCTACCTCACCATCCAACCGCTCAGCCTCAGCGGCAGGCCTGGTACGCACGCCGTCGGTATTAGACGGGAACTAAAACCCTGACGTGGTTGGGGGGGGTCGTTTGATAAGGAGAGTTATTCTAGACGTTTGATTCTTTATTTGTGTTTTGGGTCGTTTTGTCTTGAATGTGTGGTTAGTGTTACCTGAAATTATACACACAAGCGTCGCATCTTGTTTTTCAGACAAGCCTTCTTCGTGGACGGCGGTGGACACGGCGCTCTTCGTCACGTCTGTTGGTGAAAGCAAAGAGGACTCATCTTTTGTGTGTTTCACCGAGTCTAAAGACAAAGAAGTATGTTTGGAGGGACACGCGTCTCTATAACCTGTCCACATTGAGCTGTAATTCTTTCAAATGATGCTTTTTTTGTGTGTGTTTGTTGCGTTTTATTGCGGCAAATGTTGAATTCTGAGCTCATTTGAAGCAGCATTGTAAAGTTTCATTTATTGCTGGGTTTCATGCTCTGAAATATCATCAAATGTTTGAAGTATTGCTTTTCTGTTGAGAAAAAGACATCTGGATACTCGACTTTCAACACCTGCAGAAGTATGTTTGGAGAGGAGAATTGCATGCTGGGACGTACTACCTGCTTCCCTTCACTAGCGGCTGCAAACTCAAGAGAAACAAAAAGAGCCTTTCTAATAAATCTGTGGAGCTTGTCTACAAGACGGACACTGGAGATCTGGACTTCACCAGAGAGCTCAGGCGAGTCTCTATTAGCTGTATTCATTTTGATTCCTTCTGGGTTTCAGCTCTGACGACAGTTTATTCTGGGTTGCTTCCTCTTTTGTAGTTGCACAAACGTTTGGATGCATGAGTGGACATTTTGGACCGATTTGGATACAGCCCTGTCCTGATATGTCTTTGTCTCTCTCCCTTTGTTCGGCAGGGAAACGCTGTCGGACGTCTTCGAGGTGATCGACATTGATGGAAACGGTTTGCTCAGTCTGGAGGAGTATAACTTCTTTGAGCTGAGGACCAGTGGAGAGAAATGTGACCAGGAGGCCTGGGCTGTATGCAAAGGTAACTCTTCTCACTGCAGCCTTCACGCACAGGACGGCTAAACCGCTACGCTGTCTCATAAATGTAATAAAATCTTAACATTTGTTTTTTCCGGGAGTGTAGAGAACTTTGATATGAGCAAGGACCAGCTGACACGGCAGGGATTCACGGAGCTGAACCTGATGGAGGCCACGGAAAAAGATGGAGACACTGCTGACCTGTGGGTCGCCCTGGAAGCCATGGGCTACAACCGCATGCTGGAGCTAGTCGATGTATGTCCTCACACATCTGCTCTCTCTCACACGTCGGGAGCAAACCTGCAGCTGACTGATTGTTACCGTCCTCAGATGAGTTCCTTCATCCGTTGATGCTTAATGCAAAATTTCATTTGATTATTTGAAAGATCTCCTCTGCCTCCCACCCTGCCAGGCTTGCCCTTTCCAGATCGATGTCTGTTGTGAAGACACCCAGCTGTCCATCCAGCCACTCAGCATGGACTCAGGGCCCAAGCTCCTGAGCCAGGCCCTCCAGAAGTCCATCACTACGAGGACAGGGCCCAAAGCACTGAGGGGACATGAGAATATCTTAAGTTACACCTACAGAGGAGAGCACAGGATCTCCTCCCTCATAGTCAACAAGGTGAATGGCAAACTGTGTGTATTCTTTAAAACTGTGCTGGAAGTTCAAGCCCACAAGTTCTAAATATGCATGACATTTTGTGAATTGGAAATAGAAAGTGATTGAATTCATATTTTCAAAAAAAGGGGAACTGAAGTGCTTTTGCTTTTCTGTGTGTGTGTGTCTCTCCGTGTGGCATCGTTGGTCCACGTGTCCTTGAATTTGATATTTAAGAAGATTTTGAAAACCTGAGAGCCCAACTGTAAAATAAATATTATCATAAGTGTGAAACTTCCTGCAGAGTTTAGCAGCAAAGAATCAAGTGAACACTGATGATTGTCATACTGTCATGTGTGCTGACGGCCACTAGGGGGTGCTAGTCCAGCTTTGACTAAAATAAGTAGAATAATCGGCCATTTTCACAAGTGCGTGATTCTAAACGTAAAGAGTGACGGGACTCGTTTTAAACGTTCATTAGACATCAAGCCAAACCATCCAAGGCACTTTGGTCTCTGACTTTTTGTCTGTGAAGTCTTCATTTAGTAGCTTTGCATTACATTTATAATACTTTCTAGGGTGTCTGTTAGACTTTCTCTGTATTTGTAAAGACTTTTTACATTGTTTCTAATTGAAATGCAAGCCATTGTGCCAATTTTAAGAGCAACAGGATGTACTCAAAATGAATCACCATATATTTACCCATGAGTCCAACTGATGGTTCATGGGTGCCGTTTATCTCTGCCGCGTCTATATTTGTCTTGCAAACACATCCAGCATGCACACATCCTACAAATATGTCCAAACCTATTTTTTCCCTCACATTTGAATATTTTTTTATAATAAGAATTTATTCTGAGCAAGAACATGATTTTATTATGCGAGTAAAGAGATCAAACATTTGTCTTTTTTTGTGCAGCTGCTGCCATTTTCTGCCTGTCCTCATTTTAAGTGACCGGTGTCTTCTTCTGCATCGCAGACCAATCAGAAAGCGACTGTCCACGTCAACAATGAGCAAAGCAGGAACTGCTGCAGCAGCAGAGGCCTGAGCGCGTTTGCTGTCGAGGTGCCGGCCCGGACCAAGATGGTAAACCTTTAATTATATGAAATATTGATCCTGTAATTGATATTGTGGCGTGTTGAAACCTTTGTTTTATAGTAGTAATCGGATCTGTTCCATCCTCTAGGTGTGTCAGCATGTCCTGCCAATAAATGAGAAACAGGATTGGACCTACAGCTGCGTGGAGACCGTGCTACCCCATACATGATTATAACTCAGCGGTTTCACGTAGGAAACATAACGTATAGATTTATATATTACTCTATATCCACCGGCAATAAGAAGCATTTTGTTCCTCCTTAAACCAAAGAGTTATTTGTGATTTTGTCATAAACGTCTACATCCTCAACATTTATCCTTGTTCAAACCCTCCCTGTGTATTTTGGAAGTTAGGCAGAAATCCATAAGGAGTTCTACCTGTGTCTCACACAACCTTACTGCATGTGCCACTAATAAAACTGGTAGTCGTAAAAAATAATATTCAAATTAGACTCTTATTTCTTGATGAATTCTCATCTTACATCTAAGTATTCTCGCACTTTTGATATTCTTTGATATTTTTAACGCAGTGTGTTGCTGTGGGGGCCGGGCGGCGGTCACAAGCCTTCCTTTGCATTGCTCTCCAGGCTAAACTTTATTTGCCCTTGGCCTTTCCGGTGGAGAACTGCCGTGACCTCCTATTTATATCCCTCAGGCCATCATTTGCCCTTTGACTTTCACCGGTGAAACAGTAGAGGCAGCAAACTAAATGTCACATGACGTGTGTGCGGTATTTAATGTCCTGAGCCCCTGTCTGCTTTTCCTTTCTGAGTGCAGTTAGAACACTTCTACAAGGCTGTCAGGGTTTAAGAGGCAATCGATGCTGTGTGATCTGGGGTGACTTTAGTTACGACTCAAAATTTGAAAAGTTTAAATGATTGTGCAAAGAAATTGAATATTTGGAAAAGGAAACAAATGATCGATAAGATTTATCGTCATCTAAAGTTTTATAATGATATAATTAAGTGGAGTTCAACTCCTCTTTGCATGTCCAAACATCGATGCAGCAGGCAAACAGCTACAGGGACAATGTCCTATCTTTCAATATTTACCCTGAAAAAATCCATCCTTTCGCTCAAACAGTCTATTTAGAAATGAATTTCAACATAATCCTGCCTGAGAAGGATAGCTCAATTGCACTTCATCAATTGAATTGATGATGTGCTGAGTTATTTTTATATGCTCATCATCCATCAAGCTGGGGAAACATGAAAAAAAAACATTCTTTGACCACGCTGGGACTCAATCAGAAATAACTGTTAGCTTTACCTGCATTTCTGCGTTACCTGCAGAAACGCAGGTAACGATGAAAATGATGATTGCATTTACGAGCCAGACGAACGATCACGGACCACCGGTGATCTGCACTCGGTGCAACAACTCGGCATCAGAATGGGACGTTTCATCTTGCTGTACCCGATCAATTAGTGTACTGATCGGATTCCATCAACTGGATCATGTATGTGTGTCCTTGGCCTTGCATCACACTTCTGGACTGGTGAGTGATGAGCCCGGACCTAAACTCCATTAAAAACATATGGGATTGGTGGAGTGAGCGATTGAGACAGCAGGATAGGAGGGTGGCGTCACCTGCGGGTCCTGCAGGTCCATCAGGAGGAGGATTACTACTGCGTGAGTGTTTTATACTCCTGTAAAAGTGGCCGCCACCTCAGTGTGTCATCCCGGTTCCCCTTATTAGAATTATTTATCTCTTTCTTTACGTGTGGATAATTACAAAAAAAGAAAAAAAAAAAAAAACCTTCACGCTGTTCTGCGTGACGGAATCCCGCACGGTCACCGCATGTCCCTTAAACCGAGTGGGCGGGTCTGTGAGGGAGGGGGGCGGTACCCGGTGTATACGTGAGGCGGCTCGGTCACTGCACTGCAGTCGCCTCACCGGACCGGACCGGGCCACACTGCGGATCACACGGGACGACCACAGGCGCCCAGTCGGTGTCAAACATGGTGCAGATAACGACGGTGAAGACCAAGCCGTACGCGGACCAGAAGCCGGGGACGAGCGGCCTGAGGAAGCGGGTGACGGTGTTCCAGCAGAACCAGCACTATGCGGAAAACTTCATTCAGAGCATTATCGCCGTGATCGACCCCCCCGAGCGCCAGGCTGCGTGTCTGGTGGTGGGGGGGGACGGGAGGTTCTTCATGAAGGACGCGATCCGGTTGATCGTCCAGATCGCGGCTGCGAACGGGGTCAGTCTCTGTGGCTAACGTCAGCTAGCTAGAGAAGCTATTAGCTCGGGAGAACGACAACTTGTCATTGTTTTTAGCATGCCAGCTAGCACAAATAACATGAAGCTAGCTTGAACGCTTTATCGCCCTGTGACGTGTAATTAGACGCTGATTTACGCAGCTTTTATTTTAATTAAATTAATTAAAGTTATTCTCCCTGTCCGGGCGATTTATGGCTATTTAATCAAAATGTCTCGTACAAATAACACTGTGTAAAACTGTTATGAACACTGTGATTAGCATAAAGTTAGCCTGAGGGGGTGCAGGTTGTGACGTTGTCAGACAGCGATTTAAAAAATGACGTGCTGCAGCGGAATGCTGCACCGGGGGGGGGGGGGGGGGGTGGGGGTGACGTGACAGGCAACGTGCACCCGGTCACGGAGCCGTCTTTATGTCGGTAGCGTAGACGGGAGCTGCACCATCAAGAGCAAAATCTGCACGTTTTCATTAATGTCCTCATCCCAGCCGCAGCAGGATGCTCTAGAATAGATGTTAACTCTTCTGCAGCTATGTGCAAAGCAGCTTCTGCTAAATGTTGCACAAAGAGGTTTGATGTGTGGAAACGAAGCCGTGGAGGAACTGTCGTTGCAGAGGACAGAACGCTTCAGTTCACATGTTTACAATCGCATCGAGGCATCTACGACACACACGGCCATTGTGTTTTCATTATTGTGCAACCCTTCTTGACCTTTTGACGTTTAGGATTCTGTGTCGTCAGCGTCGAACCGCACCCAATTATAAATGATAAACGCATGCAAACCAAGCAACTTGGACAAGAGAGAGGATCTGTGACAAAGCAGAATCTGCAGAACCTCTTTATAGTTCCTCCTGCCTGTGTTTATAAGCAGCATTTTCACTGTGATCATGTTTCCCTCCTGTAGATTGGTCACCTGGTGATTGGTCAAGACGGGATTATGTCCACGCCGGCGGTCTCCTGTGTGATCCGCAAGATGAAGGCGGTGGGTGGCCTTATCCTCACTGCCAGTCACAATCCCGGAGGTCCGAATGGAGACTTTGGTATTAAGTACAACATCTCCAGTGGAGGTGAGTGGGAGGCTTCGTTGTCCCGTGATCTAATAGACTCCAGGGACTTGTTCCTGCTATGTTACGGTGTCGGTGAAAAGCAGACGCCGTGTCTGTCGGTGCTTAGACCCTCGACTTTGACCCCCAGGACCGGCTGCGGAGGGACTCACAAACAAAATATTTGAGATCAGCAAAAGCCTGGAGGAATATCGCATCTGCCCGGAGCTGAACGTGGATCTGTCCAACATCGGCAAGCAGACCTTTGAGGTGGACACTTTCAAGCCGTTCACAGGTGTAGTGGCTGGGATGAGGCGTTAATGCAGTTAGCGAACGGCGGCGCCTGCTCCGCGTCTCAATCGTGCCGTTTCCCCCCGTTCATTGTCCTCAGTGGAGATCGTGGACTCTGTGGACGCTTACGCCGAGATGCTCAGGGGGATCTTTGACTTCGCTGCGCTGAAGGAACTGCTTTCTGGTGCCAATCACATTAACGTCCGCTTGGATGCCATGCATGGAGGTAGGAAGCGGCGTCACACGACGCGAGACGAGGTTTGGGATTTTAGATTTTAGTTAGGTTTTAGAGCAGGGCTTAAGGTCTTTCTTTAGTAACGAGTATTTACTGACGTATCCACTCCCCGTAGAGTTTAAAGCTCCTGTCTGTCCTTCTAGTGGTCGGCCCGTACGTGAAGAAAATAGTCTGTGGAGAGTTGGGTTCTCCTGCCGACTCCGCGGTCAACTGCATCCCCCTGGAGGACTTTGGGGGCCACCACCCTGATCCCAACTTGACCTACGCTGCTGACCTGGTCGACACCATGAAGGGGGGAGAATATGACTTTGGTGCCGCCTTTGATGGCGACGGTGTAAGTCGGGGTTATATCTCCGAATTGATGACCTTCCAGCCGTTTTTTATCTGGCGGTTTATTGATTAGAGTCTTGAAGCTGGTTTTGAATCTGTTCTGTCGCCTCATATTAAGTGAATTCAGTAAATCCTGATCTATTAGGTTCACCAGATGAACGTTAACCGCTGTTGGTTCTTCTTCCTGTCTCCAGGATCGGAACATGGTGCTGGGTAAGCACGGCTTTTTCGTGAATCCCTCAGATTCTGTGGCCGTCATTGCTGCCAACATTACCAGCATCCCTTACTTCCAGAAGACGGGAGTCAAAGGCCTGGCCCGTAGTATGCCCACCAGTGGAGCCCTGGACAAGTAAAGAACCTCGCATCCCAGCTATTCCATCTTGGATAGATTGAGATAGAATCCGACCTCTATCGGTTTCAGATGGGTTTCTTATATAGATTATTGTGCGTGCCATTTCGTTCCAGCGTGGCGAAAGCTCTCCAGATGCAGCTGTATGAGACTCCGACTGGCTGGAAGTTCTTTGGGAATCTGATGGATGCCGGAAAACTTTCACTTTGCGGAGAAGAGAGCTTCGGTACAGGTGAGTAGGACTCGTCCTATTGACGATGCCACAGCGCTGCTTATTTGCTCAATGGCCTCTTGAATCCCTCTGCTAACACGCCAGGCTCGGATCACATCCGTGAGAAGGACGGCTTGTGGGCGGTACTTTCGTGGTTATCAATCTTAGCCACCAGGAAACAGAGCGTGGAAGAGATCCTGAAGGATCACTGGCAGAAATTTGGCAGGAACTTCTTCACCAGGTCAGGAATGATACATGTCGAACGGTAAAAGTAATGTGAGCTTGAGTCCACAAAAAGGTGCATTTCAAGTTACCAGTGGAACAAAGGAATCATTCAGGGCATCCCTGAATGATTCCTTATTGCTCAATTTGGTACTGTAGCGTCCTCTAGCGGTCAATAAAAGAACTACAGCACGTGAAATTTGGCCATTAGTTCTAAAGTCTTATGTTCCAGTTTTTGTGACCAGATCAATTAACCAATTCTCAAAATGCCACTTAGACACTAAACTATACTTCTGCAATAAAACCAAGTCCAACGTCCCCCTCAGGTACGACTACGAGGAGGCCGATTCAGACGCTGCCAACAAGATGATGAAGGATCTCGAGACGGCCATGTTTGACCCATCCTTCATTGGGAAGAAGTTCTCCTCGGGTGATAAGACTTACGAGGTGGCGATTGCTGACAACTTTGCCTACACAGACCCTGTGGATGGAAGTGTGTCCAAAAACCAGGTGAGTCTGCAAGACGAAAAGCACGTTCTTTATTACTAAACTTTTTAAAAATATTTTTTCATTAATATTTTCTGCCACTTTTCTCAGGGGCTCAGAATCATCTTCTCTGATGGGTCGAGGATTATCTTCCGTCTCAGTGGGACAGGCAGCGCGGGGGCCACCGTCAGGCTCTACATAGACAGCTACGAGAAGGACCCCCAGAAGATTTACCAGGACCCCCAGGTCAGGACCGCAAGGAGCGATTCATCCAGTCAGATACATAGAGAGAAGGACGAGTCGGTGAATTCCACTGGATTCTCTTTGCTTTTGAATATTTATGTCCGTGAAACGTCAAAGAGAAGGAAAAGACAGGACACGGTTATTCATGAATTTTTTCAGCATGAAAGGTGGGGGGGGGGGGGGGGGGGAAATAGAGTGCGAGCTCCAACTAGACACTCCATAAAGTCATTTTTGACTGGTGTAGACAGGAGATGATGTAGAACAAGAAAGTGAGACGAGACAAAAGTGAAGCCCTTTTTATTTTCTTCAGCGCTGACACGCTCTGAACGAGCCGATAAGCAGAACCACATCGCTTCAGGACCGTAACTCGACAGATAAACGGCCGGCAGGTTCACCGTCCAGTTGGCTCGCTCCGACTCGGATTGATTTACGACGAGCCAAGAGTGCAAACTGGAGATAAAAACCTCTCCTGGCGGCGCGTCGAATCACAAAAGTTTGACACTTCTGTCAACAGAAGTTGCGAATCCAGACGGTCATCAGAGCCTGAAGTCCTGCAGCGTCACAGAATAATGATCTCATCCCTTTACTTCTTAAAGCATCTCATTGAACCTCTTTATCTAGAGCATTCGTAAAGGCGTCCTTTGACACTTTATTATTATAATTCCCACAAAGTCGATCTTCTGCGCTTCGTGTCTCCGTGCAGGAGATGCTGTCCCCGCTGGTGGACATCGCCTTGAAGGTCTCGCAGCTCCACGAGAGGATTGGACGTACCGGACCCACGGTGATCACATGATCCCTCTTCCACACTGGATACCTCCGCTCTCTCTTGGGGGGGGGGGGGGGGGGGGGTGAAGCCGCCCTCGGTTGCTGTCTTGGCTTCAGTTCCTGACCCTCTTAGAAACGGAGCTGGACGACAGACTGAAACTTAACACTCGAGAATCTCCTTCCTTTAACTTGAAGTGATCTTCTGCTGCCGCCGGTGTTTCTCTAGACGTTTCTCTTTGTCCTTCTGCTTCAAGCGACCGATCAGACACAAATACTTTAATACATTTGAACAGAAAGGTATTATAAACCTGAACATTTGTAACAACTGTGACACGTTTCATTAATATTATGGGCTGAAAACATTTTAGACTATGCTATAATCCAGATCTGTTCTTCGGGCTGTCTTACTAAAGAGAGAAACTAGCAAACTGACCATGGATCAGCAATTTTAGGGTGACCTGGTGCCTTCCACTCCTCACCTCTCAACCATAAACCACAGCTGGAGCTTTGACGACTAACCATTAATAAAAGGATTTTACAAAGTCATGTTGTGTGTCTATTTGGTAATTTCCAGTTATAACAAAAATAATTGTGTACCCATGACAGATGGGTACACAATTATTTATCGATGCTGATGCTGAAAACGAGACCAGAACGAAAGCAAGTCGGGCGGTGTTGATGACGACTTCTCTTCAGATGGGAAGATGCAAAGTTCCCATCATGCCTCCGGTGAGCCAAATCCTCGGAAGAATCTCCGAGAGAATTCAGCGCTTTGGGAAATGCCTTTCCAGAGACATTCCTGAGGCCAGGGACAAAGCAGAAGCTGCCGAATCTTCCTCCTCCCTCCCAAGTAATGAGGTAGAGCCTGTAATCCTGATTAATGATCAGACTTGTAAAATGTCAGGCGGTCCGGGGATCCCACGGGTTGAAATCTATTTCTCGTGGATAAATGATGCTCGAGGCGGCTTTGACAATCTGAAATTCCACAGGTGTTGGTTTGGGTTCAAACCTTTCCATGCTCGGCTGCCGTAATCTGGATGTTCAATTGGTTGCAATTTAGGTAATAGGAGCAAAGGTGGAAAATCAGGTGCACAAGAAATTGGCTTCAATCACAAATGGAACATTTTCCACCAATTTCTGTCGTGTGTGTCGGCGTTATTCATGCTGAGCAGCACAATCCCCTCGACCCCCCCCCCCCCCCCAAATGCAAAAGGAAAACACGGCAAATTGTAAAAACCTCTTGAGCTGGAACTAATTGACCGTTCAAGTTGCATTTTCTCCCAGATATGCTCAAACTTTGATGCGTGACAAGCTTCACCTTTCCTGCAGCTTGGGGGCTGCAAACACTTATTTATAATGGATTGGTCTGTACATGATGAGTCGCATAAAAAAAAAAAAGCCCTTCACAATTCCTCCACGATCTTTGAGACACTTTTCAAATGTCATTGTCGCCGATTAGAAATACATGCTTCCAATGGCTGGCCTGTGTCTACGTTTGCATGGGGGGGGGGGGGGGCTTTTAAGGCCCACTGGCAGCCTGCCAAGCTGCCCCTGGCCTGGGGGCATTCAAACAGTTCCTCTCCTTCCCCTCAGGAGTCACAATAACCGGGTGGAAACTTTTTTTTTTTCCTGCATGCTGTATTGTTCAGACTCTGTCAAGCTGACAGCGCAATACATAATGTGTTCCTCTTGCGGGCTGGTAATGGCTTGCAGGCTGTATTTGGACTGGCTGTCATTACATCAGGTAATCACAATAAGTCTTGCATTAAGTTGGCCTGCTCCGCCGCTATTAGATGTCGGAATGGCTTTCTCTTGGGCTGGCAGGGAGCCTCGTGTTCTTAGCGTGGCCCTTGTTCACCGTTCTCCTGCGAGGAGGAGGAGGGCAGCGGACCGGACAAAGGCCTCATTCTCACAGGCCTCAGGTGAGGATGAAGGTTCAACCCTTCTTCGTCTCTTCCTGTGCTGCGTTAAGTGATAACTGCCTTAACGTTAGGAAAAGCTTGGCTTCCATTCTACTCGACTGCTCATTTCCTTTTATGCCCGTCTCTTCCAAAACCAATATCTCAGTTCCCGTTTAATGTAATTACTCAAGAACTCAAATTAAAGTCTTTTTTTTTTTTTAATAAGGCTGCCAATGAAAATTCAGCAGAAGTAAAACATCACTCTCCAGAATGTTATGACGGCTGTGCGTTAATGTCGGTGCGAAAAGGAGCTTTGCCTGCAGTCCGTCTGGGCTGGGATATTAAAGGGCTCCGTGTTCGTGTTCCTCATTGCGCCTGCATCCATTCGGGATCATGTGAGCGCCTGAAATAATGGGTGCAAAACATGGGACCTACCAAATAGGATGGCCCTGCAGCCCTTGGACCAGGTTTCACCCACAATGACAATAAAGAAACAACACTTCCCTCCACATTAAGAGCGCTGCAGCCCAGGCGGAGCATGACTTTCCACAGGTTGCATCCTCCAATCTTTAGACTGGTGCTTCTGGTTCAGGTTAATACCACATGTAACCACGCAACAAGGCATCAAGGCATCAAGGCATCACTCAACAGCACATTCATGCTGGTGTTCCAGCAAACGCTTGAGCCATAATGAACACATCATGTTGCTGTAAATAAGCAAATGATACTAAGCGTGTTTGTCCTCACATCCGGCCTTCAACATATCCTGAGGGTGGGGGGGGGGGCTGTTTAATAATGGCACTTATTCTGTCAAGTTTGTCTGGGATATGCTTCAAAATGCTAGCGCCGCAACTTAAAGTGGAAGCAGCAAGGATGGGCTGGAACTCCCAGGAAGTGAAATGGGCTGGATCCAAAGCTGAAGAAGCTACATTAAAAAGGGTAAATAAAAAATATCCATGTTATGAATGTTTCCACATCAGACACACAGAGCACAAACAGCCAGCGATGAATACACTATTATGTCCTGATACTCTATTATCATCAGACCTAATTTATTTATGACCTTTTTAGACCAAACAGAATGAAATTCATTAGGCCCGAGCGCCTATTCTAGGCGTAAGGGGCTATTGCTTTTGCAACGCAGAAGACGACAAGTTGACGAGCGCAGCTCGTCAACTCTTGACAAAGTTGACGAGCGCAGCTCGTCAACCCTCGACAAAGTTGACGAGCACAGCTCGTCAACCCTCGGCATCCAACACACTCACGCACACACACACCGACACTCAACAACACACACGCACACACCGACACTCAACACACACGCACATACACAGACATCGACAAACACAGTTGACGAGCGCAGCGAGTCAACTGTGTTTGTAACTGTCTTCCGATGGTTGACGAGCGCAGCGAGTCAACCATCGGGCGACCAACACACCCACGCCCACACCCACGACACTTAACAGCACACACACACACCCCGACACTAAACAACACACACATACAGACACACACAAACACGAGTTGACGAGCGCAGCGAGTCAACTCGTGTTTGTGTGTGTCTGTGTGCCCCCACAGACGCGTGGCCTTCGTCGAGACCATTCCGAAAATGTATTTTGTGTAAAAATCGCATACTCAGAAAAAAAGTTATATTGTTTTTGCAAAAATTCTTTATTCTTCTTTATTAGGCCCGAGCGCCTATTCTAGGCGTAAGGGGCTATTGCTTTTGCAACGCAGAAGACAAGTTGACGAGCGTAGCGAGTCAACCCTCGACAAAGTTGACGAGCGCAGCTCGTCAACCCTCGGCATCCAACTTTGCCATGCTGTTGAGGATGACCAACACACCCGTGCACACACACACCGACACTCAACAGCACACACACACACACCGACACTAAACAACACAAATGCACACACACAGAGATCCACAAACACGAGTTGACGAGCGCAGCGAGTCAACTCGTGTTTGTAACTGTCTTCCGATGGTTGACGAGCGCAGCGAGTCAACCATCGGGCGACCAACACACCCACGCCCACACCCACGACACTCAACAGCACACACACACACACCCCGACACTAAACAACACAGACACACAGACACACAGACACACACACAAACACGAGTTGACGAGCGAAGCTCGTCAACTCGTGTTTGTGTGCCCCCACAGGCGCGTAGCCCTCGTCGAGACCATTCCAAAAACGTATTTTGTGTAGAAATCGCACACTCAGAAAAAAAGTTATATTGTTTTTGCAAAAATTCTTTATTAGGCCCGAGCGCCTATCCTAGGCGTAAGGGGCTATTGCTTTTGCAACGCAGAAGACAAGTTGACGAGCGTAGCGAGTCAACCCTCGACAAAGTTGACGAGCGCAGCTCGTCAACCCTCGGCATCCAACTTTGCCATGCTGTTGAGGACGACCAACACACCCATGCACACACACACCGACACTCAACAGCACACACACACACCCCGACACTAAACAACACAAATGCACACACACAGAGATCCACAAACACGAGTTGACGAGCGCAGCGAGTCAACTCGTGTTTGTAACTGTCTTCCGATGGTTGACGAGCGCAGCGAGTCAACCATCGGGCGACCAACACACCCACGCCCACACCCACGACACTCAACAGCACACACACACACACCCCGACACTAAACAACACAGACACACAGACACACACACACACACACAAACACGAGTTGACGAGCGAAGCTCGTCAACTCGTGTTTGTGTGCCCCCACAGACGCGTAGCCCTCGTCGAGACCATTCCGAAAATGTATTTTGTGTAGAAATCACACACTCAGAAAAAAAGTTATATTGTTTTTGCAAAAATTCTTTATTAGGCCCGAGCGCCTATTCTAGGCGTAAGGGGCTATTGCTTTTGCAACGCAGAAGACAAGTTGACGAGCGTAGCGAGTCAACCCTCGACAAAGTTGACGAGCGCAGCTCGTCAACCCTCGGCAAAGTTGACGAGCGCAGCTCGTCAACCCTCAGCATCCAACACACTCACGCACACACACACCGACACTCAACAGCACACACACACACCCCGACACTAAACAACACAAATGCACACACACAGAGATCCACAAACACGAGTTGACGAGCGCAGCGAGTCAACTCGTGTTTGTAACTGTCTTCCGATGGTTGACGAGCGCAGCGAGTCAACCATCGGGCGACCAACACACCCACGCCCACACCCACGACACTCAACAGCACACACACACACACCCCGACACTAAACAACACAGACAGACAGACACACACACAAACACGAGTTGACGAGCTTCGCTCCCACAGACGCGTAGCCCTCGTCGAGACCATTCCGAAAATGTATTTTGTGTAGAAATCGCATACTCAGAAAAAAAGTTATATTGTTTTTGCAAAAATTCTTTATTCTTCTTTATTAGGCCCGAGCGCCTATTCTAGGCGTAAGGGGCTATTGCTTTTGCAACGCAGAAGATGACAAGTTGACGAGCGCAGCTCGTCAACTCTCGACAAAGTTGACGAGCGCAGCTCGTCAACCCTCGGCATCCAACACACTCACGCACACACACACCGACACTCAACAGCACACACACACACCGACACTAAACAACACAAACGCACACACACAGAGATCCACAAACACGAGTTGACGAGCGCAGCGAGTCAACTCGTGTTTGTAACTGTCTTCCGATGGTTGACGAGCGCAGCGAGTCAACCATCGGGCGACCAACACACCCACGCCCACACCCACGACACTCAACAGCACACACACACACACCCCGACACTAAACAACACAGACACACAGACACACACAGACACACACAAACACGAGTTGACGAGCGAAGCTCGTCAACTCGTGTTTGTGTGCCCCCACAGGCGCGTAGCCCTCGTCGAGACCATTCCAAAAACGTATTTTGTGTAGAAATCGCACACTCAGAAAAAAAGTTATATTGTTTTTGCAAAAAATTCTTTATTAGGCCCGAGCGCCTATTCTAGGCGTAAGGGGCTATTGCTTTTGCAACGCAGAAGACGACAAGTTGACGAGCGCAGCTCGTCAACTCTCGACAAAGTTGACGAGCGCAGCTCGTCAACCCTCGACAAAGTTGACGAGCGCAGCTCGTCAACCCTCGGCATCCAACACACTCACGCACACACACACCGACACTCAACAGCACACACACACACACACCGACACTCAACAACACACACGCACACACACAGACATCGACAAACACAGTTGACGAGCGCAGCGAGTCAACTGTGTTTGTAACTGTCTTCCGATGGTTGACGAGCGCAGCGAGTCAACCATCGGGCGACCAACACACCCACGCCCACACCCACGACACTCAACAGCACACACACACACACCCCGACACTAAACAACACAGACACACAGACACACACACACACACACAAACACGAGTTGACGAGCGAAGCTCGTCAACTCGTGTTTGTGTGCCCCCACAGACGCGTAGCCCTCGTCGAGACCATTCCGAAAATGTATTTTGTGTAGAAATCGCACACTCAGAAAAAAAGTTATATTGTTTTTGCAAAAATTCTTTATTCTTTTTAGGCCCGAGCGCCTATTCTAGGCGTAAGGGGCTATTGCTTTTGCAACGCAGAAGATGACAAGTTGACGAGCGCAGCTCGTCAACTCTCGAAAAAGTTGACGAGCGCAGCTCGTCAACCCTCGACAAAGTTGACGAGCGCAGCTCGTCAACCCTCGGCATCCAACACACTCACGCACACACACACCAACACTCAATAGCACACACACACACCGACACTAAACAACACAAATGCACACACACAGAGATCCACAAACACGAGTTGACGAGCGCAGCGAGTCAACTCGTGTTTGTAACTGTCTTCCGATGGTTGACGAGCGCAGCGAGTCAACCATCGGGCGACCAACACACCCACGCCCACACCCACGACACTCAACAGCACACACACACACACCCCGACACTAAACAACACAGACACACAGACACACACAGACACACACAAACACGAGTTGACGAGCGAAGCTCGTCAACTCGTGTTTGTGTGCCCCCACAGGCGCGTAGCCCTCGTCGAGACCATTCCAAAAACGTATTTTGTGTAGAAATCGCACACTCAGAAAAAAAGTTATATTGTTTTTGCAAAAATTCTTTATTAGGCCCGAGCGCCTATTCTAGGCGTAAGGGGCTATTGCTTTTGCAACGCAGAAGACAAGTTGACGAGCGTAGCGAGTCAACCCTCGGCAAAGTTGACGAGCGCAGCTCGTCAACCCTCAGCATCCAACACACTCACGCACACACACACCGACACTCAACAGCACACACACACACAACCCGACACTAAACAACACACACGCACACATAGACATCGACAAACACAGTTGACGAGCGCAGCGAGTCAACTGTGTTTGGAACTGTCTTCCGATGGTTGACGAGCGCAGCGAGTCAACCATCGGGCGACCAACACACCCACGCCCACACACACGACACTCAACAGCACACACACACACCCCGACACTAAACAACACACACGCACACACACAGACATCGACAAACACAGTTGACGAGCGCAGCGAGTCAACTGTGTTTGTAACTGTCTTCCGATGGTTGACGAGCGCAGCGAGTCAACCATCGGGCGACCAACACACCCACGCCCACACCCACGACACTCAACAGCACACACACACACACCCCGACACTAAACAACACAGACACACAGACACACACACACACACAAACACGAGTTGACGAGCGAAGCTCGTCAACTCGTGTTTGTGTGCCCCCACAGACGCGTAGCCCTCGTCGAGACCATTCCGAAAATGTATTTTGTGTAGAAATCGCACACTCAGAAAAAAAGTTATATTGTTTTTGCAAAAATTCTTTATTCTTCTTTATTCTTTATTCTTTATTCTTTATTCTTTATTCTTTATTCTTTATTCTGCTGTTTAAACGGCAATTTGACCCCCTGAACATGCTCGAAAACTCACCAAACTTTGAACCAAGCTCAGAACCGGCGAAAAATTAATTATTTTATGTGTTTCAAAATTGGGCATGAAAAAGTGGCGCGCTAGCGCCACCTACAAAAATCACAATGCATTGTGCCTATGGGGGGTCCGACGCCAACTTTGTCGGACAGCCACGAAATTCGGTACACACATGCGTCAAGTCAGGGCAAAAAAAAAAAAGTATTATGGCCACGCCCCCAGACACACAGGAAGGCGGCCATATTGGATATAATTTTAAAAACTGCTGAGTCAGCGTTTGCACACACACACACTCCAATCCAAACCAAATTTTAAACACTTATTGACCCTTCCTACCTGGACACTTTAAAAGGGAAACTTTGACAATCAGCCTTACAGCGCCCCCTAGAGAACGATAACAAAAATTGAATGGGAATTAAAAAAACACTTTGCCAGAAATGATTGAAACTTACCAGAAAAGTCCCTCATGTGGTCCCGATCAAAAAACACAATCGTAACCATGTTGTTGGTTTTACGGTGTTGCCGTGGCGATGGCAACCCCTCCTACGGGGAAGGGTCCGACGTCAACTTTGTCGGACAGCCACGAAATTCGGTACAGACATGCGTCATGTCAGGGCAAAAAAAAATGTATTGTGGCCACGCCCCCAGACACACAGGAAGGCGGCCATATTGGATTGAAACTCCTGATGGCAGATGGCCATATAATCCAAATAACGATTTGACTAAACTGTGAGCTACTAATGCAGCTAAAATCTAAACACTTGCGAAGCACTCAGGACAAAAGCGGCGTGCGTCGGCGGGTCAGCTCAACGGCCTGTCGGCCGGCGAGGGCCTACAACGCCGCTTGCGGCTTTAATTCTTCTTTATTCTTCTTCTTTGTTCTGCTGTTTAAACGGCAATTTGACCCCCTGAACATGCTCGAAAACTCACCAAACTTTGAACCAAGCTCAGAACCGGCGAAAAATTAATTATTTTATGTGTTTTAAAATTGGGCATGAAAAAGTGGCGCGCTAGCGCCACCTACAAAAATCACAATGCATTGTGCCTATGGGGGGTCCGACGCCAACTTTGTCGGACAGCCACGAAATTCGGTACACACATGCGTCAAGTCAGGGCAAAAAAAAAAAAGTATTATGGCCACGCCCCCAGACACACAGGAAGGCGGCCATATTGGATATAATTTTAAAAACACACTCCAATCCAAACCAAATTTTAAACACTTATTGACCCTTCCTACCTGGACACTTTAAAAGGGAAACTTTGACAATCAGCCTTACAGCGCCCCCTAGAGAACGATAACAAAAATTGAATGGGAATTAAAAAAACACTTTGCCAGAAATGATTGAAACTTACCAGAAATGTCCCTCATGTGGTCCCGATCAAAAAACACAATCGTAACCACGTTGTTGTTTTTACGCTGTTGCCATGGCGATGGAAACCCCTCCTATGGGGAAGGGTCCGACGCCAACTTTGTCGGACAGCCACGAAATTCGGTACAGACATGCGTCATGTCAGGGCAAAAAAAAAATGTATTGTGGCCACGCCCCCAGACACACAGGAAGGCGGCCATATTGAATTGAAACTCCTGATGGCATGTGGCCATATAATCCAAATAACGATTTGACTAAACTGTGAGCTACTCATGCAGCTCAAATCTAAACACTTGCGAAGCACTCAGGACAAAAGCGGCGTGCGTCGGCGGGTCAGCTCAACGGCCTGTCGGCCGGCGAGGGCCTACAACGCCGCTTGCGGCTTTAATTTTTAGGCCCGAGCGCCTATTCTAGGCGTAAGGGGCTATTGCTTTTGCAACGCAGAAGACGACAAGTTGACGAGCGCAGCTCGTCAACTCTCGACAAAGTTGACGAGCGCAGCTCGTCAACCCTCGACAAAGTTGACGAGCGCAGCTCGTCAACCCTCGGCATCCAACACACTCACGCACACACACACCGACACTCAACAGCACACACACACACACCGACACTCAACAACACACACGCACACACACAGACATCGACAAACACAGTTGACGAGCGCAGCGAGTCAACTGTGTTTGTAACTGTCTTCCGATGGTTGACGAGCGCAGCGAGTCAACCATCGGGCGACCAACACACCCACGCCCACACCCACGACACTCAACAGCACACACACACACACCCCGACACTAAACAACACAGACACACAGACACACACACACACACACAAACACGAGTTGACGAGCGAAGCTCGTCAACTCGTGTTTGTGTGCCCCCACAGACGCGTAGCCCTCGTCGAGACCATTCCGAAAATGTATTTTGTGTAGAAATCGCACACTCAGAAAAAAAGTTATATTGTTTTTGCAAAAATTCTTTATTAGGCCCGAGCGCCTATTCTAGGCGTAAGGGGCTATTGCTTTTGCAACGCAGAAGACGACAAGTTGACGAGCGCAGCTCGTCAACTCTCGACAAAGTTGACGAGCGCAGCTCGTCAACCCTCGACAAAGTTGACGAGCGCAGCTCGTCAACCCTCGGCATCCAACACACTCACGCACACACACACCGACACTCAACAGCACACACACACACACACCGACTCTCAACAACACACACGCACACACACAGACATCGACAAACACAGTTGACGAGCGCAGCGAGTCAACTGTGTTTGTAACTGTCTTCCGATGGTTGACGAGCGCAGCGAGTCAACCATCGGGCGACCAACACACCCACGCCCACACCCACGACACTCAACAGCACACACACACACACCGACACTAAACAACACAAATGCACACACACAGAGATCCACAAACACGAGTTGACGAGCGCAGCGAGTCAACTCGTGTTTGTAACTGTCTTCCGATGGTTGACGAGCGCAGCGAGTCAACCATCGGGCGACCAACACACCCACGCCCACACCCACGACACTCAACAGCACACACACACACACATCGACACTAAACAACACAGACACACAGACACACACACACACACACAAACACGAGTTGACGAGCGAAGCTCGTCAACTCGTGTTTGTGTGCCCCCACAGACGCGTAGCCCTCGTCGAGACCATTCCGAAAATGTATTTTGTGTAGAAATCGCACACTCAGAAAAAAAGTTATATTGTTTTTGCAAAAATTCTTTATTCTTCTTTTTCTTTTTCTTTTTCTTTGTTCTGCTGTTTAAACGGCAATTTGACCCCCTGAACATGCTCGAAAACTCACCAAACTTTGAACCAAGCTCAGAACCGGCGAAAAATTAATTATTTTATGTGTTTCAAAATTGGGAATGAAAAAGTGGCGCGCTAGCGCCACCTACAAAAATCACAATGCATTGTGCCTATGGGGGGTCCGGCGCCAACTTTGTCAGACAGCCACGAAATTTGGTACACACATGCGTCAAGTCAGGGCAAAAAAAAAAAAATATTATGGCCACGCCCCCAAACACACAGGAAGGCGGCCATATTGGATTGAATTTTAAAAACTGCTGAGTCAGCGTTTGCGCACAGACACACTCCAATCCAAACCAAATTTTAAACACTTATTGACCCTTCCTACCTGGACATTTTAAAAGTGAAACTTTGACAATCAGCCTTACAGCGCCCCCTAGAGAACGATAACAAAAATTGAATGGGAATTAAAAAAATACTTTGCCAGAAATGATTGAAACTTACAAGAAAAGTCCCTCATGTGGTCCCGATCAAAAAACACAGCCGTAACCATGTTGTTGTTTTTACGGTGTTGCCGTGGCGATGGCAACCCCGCCTATGGTGAGGGGTCCGATGCCAACTTTGTCGGAAAGCCACGAAATTCGGTACAGACATGCGTCAAGTCAGGGCAAAAAAAAAAAGTATTATGGCCACGCCCCCAGACACACAGGAAGGCGGCCATATTGGATTGAAACTCCTGATGGCAGATGGCCATATAATCCAAATAACGATTTGACTAAACTGTGAGCTACCAATGCAGCTAAAATCGAAACACTTGCGAAGCACTCAGGACAAAAGCGGCGTGCGTCGGCGGGTCAGCTCAACGGCCTGTCGGCCGGCGAGGGCCTACAACGCCGCTTGCGGCTTTAATTCTTTTTCTTTTTCTTTTTCTTCTTTGTTCTGCTGTTTAAACGGCAATTTGACCCCCTGAACATGCTCGAAAACTCACCAAACTTTGAACCAAGCTCAGAACCGGCGAAAAATTAATTATTTTATGTGTTTCAAAATTGGGTATGAAAAAGTGGCGCGCTAGCGCCACCTACAAAAATCACAATGCATAGTGCCTATGGGGGGTCCGACGCCAACTTTGTCGGACAGCCACGAAATTCGGTACACACATGCGTCAAGTCAAGGCAAAAAAAAAAAAGTATTATGGCCACGCCCCCAGACACACAGGAAGGCGGCCATATTGGATATAATTTTAAAAACTGCAGAGTCAGCGTTTGCACACACACACAATCCAATCCAAACCAGATTTTAAACACTTATTGACCCTTCCTACCTGGACATTTTAAAAGTGAAACTTTGGCAATCAGCCTTACAGCGCCCCCTAGAGAACAATAACAAAAATTGAATGGGAATTAAAAAAATACTTTGCCAGAAATGATTGAAACTTACCAGAAAAGTCCCTCATGTGGTCCCGATCAAAAAACACAATCGTAACCACGTTGTTGTTTTTACGGTGTTGCCGTGGCGATGGCAACCCCTCCTATGGGGAGGGATCCGACGCCAACTTTGTCGGACAGCCACGAAATTCGGTACAGACATGCGTCATGTCAGGGCAAAAAAAAATGTCTTGTGGCCACGCCCCCAGACACACAGGAAGGCGGCCATATTGGATTGAATCTCCTGATGGCAGATGGCCATATAATCCAAATAACGATTTGACTAAACTGTGAGCTACTCATGCAGCTCAAATCTAAACACTTGCGAAGCACTCAGGACAAAAGCGGCGTGCGTCGGCGGGTCAGCTCAACGGCCTGTCGGCCGGCGAGGGCCTACAACGCCGCTTGCGGCTTTAATTAGGCCCGAGCGCCTATTCTAGGCGTAAGGGGCTATTGCTTTTGCAACGCAGAAGACGACAAGTTGACGAGCGCAGCTCGTCAACTCTCGACAAAGTTGACGAGCGCAGCTCGTCAACCCTCGACAAAGTTGACGAGCGCAGCTCGTCAACCCTCGGCATCCAACACACTCACGCACACACACACCGACACTCAACAGCACACACACACACACCGACACTAAACAACACAAATGCACACACACAGAGATCCACAAACACGAGTTGACGAGCGCAGCGAGTCAACTCGTGTTTGTAACTGTCTTCCGATGGTTGACGAGCGCAGCGAGTCAACCATCGGGCGACCAACACACCCACGCCCACACCCACGACACTCAACAGCACACACACACACACCCCGACACTAAACAACACAGACACACAGACACACACACACACACACAAACACGAGTTGACGAGCGAAGCTCGTCAACTCGTGTTTGTGTGCCCCCACAGACGCGTAGCCCTCGTCGAGACCATTCCGAAAATGTATTTTGTGTAGAAATCGCACACTCAGAAAAAAAGTTATATTGTTTTTGCAAAAATTCTTTATTCTTTTTCTTTTTCTTCTTTGTTCTGCTGTTTAAACGGCAAGTTGACCCCCTGAACATGCTCGAAAACTCACCAAACTTTGAACCAAGCTCAGAACCGGCGAAAAATTAATTATTTTATGTGTTTCAAAATTGGGAATGAAAAAGTGGCGCGCTAGCGCCACCTACAAAAATCACAATGCATTGTGCCTATGGGGGGTCCGACGCCAACTTTGTCGGACAGCCACGAAATTCGGTACACACATGCGTCAAGTCAGGGCAAAAAAAAAAAAAAATTATGGCCACGCCCCCAAACACACAGGAAGGCGGCCATATTGGATATAATTTTAAAAACTGCAGAGTCAGCGTTTGCACACACACACACTCCAATCCAAACCAAATTTTAAACACTTATTGACCCTTCCTACCTGGACACTTTAAAAGGGAAACTTTGACAATCAGCCTTACAGCGCCCCCTAGAGAACAATAACAAAAATTGAATGGGAATTTAAAAAATACTTTGCCAGAAATGATTGAAACTTACCAGAAAAGTCCCTCATGTGGTCCCGATCAAAAAACACAATCGTAACCATGTTGTTGGTTTTACGGTGTTGCCATGGCGATGGCAACCCCTCCTACGGGGAAGGGTCCGACGTCAACTTTGTCGGACAGCCACGAAATTCGGTACAGACATGCGTCATGTCAGGGCAAAAAAAAATGTATTGTGGCCACGCCCCCAGACACACAGGAAGGCGGCCATATTGGATTGAAACTCCTGATGGCAGATGGCCATATAATCCAAATAACGATTTGACTAAACTGTGAGCTACTAATGCAGCTAAAATCTAAACACTTGCGAAGCACTCAGGACAAAAGCGGCGTGCGTCGGCGGGTCAGCTCAACGGCCTGTCGGCCGGCGAGGGCCTACAACGCCGCTTGCGGCTTTAATTCTTTTTCTTTTTCTTTTTCTTTTTCTTTTTCTTTTTCTTTGTTCTGCTGTTTAAACGGCAATTTGACCCCCTGAACATGCTCGAAAACTCACCAAACTTTGAACCAAGCTCAGAACCGGCGAAAAATTAATTATTTTATGTGTTTTGAAATTGGGCATGAAAAAGTGGCGCGCTAGCGCCACCTACAAAAATCACAATGCATTGTGCCTATGGGGGGTCCGACGCCAACTTTGTCGGACAGCCACGAAATTCGGTACACACATGCGTCAAGTCAGGGCAAAAAAAAAAAAGTATTATGGCCACGCCCCCAGACACACAGGAAGGCGGCCATATTGGATATAATTTTAAAAACTGCTGAGTCAGCGTTTGCACACACACACACTCCAATCCAAACCAAATTTTAAACACTTATTGACCCTTCCTACCTGGACACTTTAAAAGGGAAACTTTGACAATCAGCCTTACAGCGCCCCCTAGAGAACGATAACAAAAATTGAATGGGAATTAAAAAAACACTTTGCCAGAAATGATTGAAACTTACCAGAAAAGTCCCTCATGTGGTCCCGATCAAAAAACACAATCGTAACCACGTTGTTGTTTTTACGCTGTTGCCATGGCGATGGAAACCCCTCCTATGGGGAAGGGTCCGACGCCAACTTTGTCGGACAGCCACGAAATTCGGTACAGACGTGCGTCATGTCAGGGCAAAAAAAAAATGTATTGTGGCCACGCCCCCAGACACACAGGAAGGCGGCCATATTGGATTGAAACTCCTGATGGCAGATGGCCATATAATCCAAATAACGATTTGACTAAACTGTGAGCTACTCATGCAGCTCAAATCTAAACACTTGCGAAGCACTCAGGACAAAAGCGGCGTGCGTCGGCGGGTCAGCTCAACGGCCTGTCGGCCGGCGAGGGCCTACAACGCCGCTTGCGGCTTTAATTCTTCTTTATTCTTCTTTATTCTTTATTCTTCTTTGTTCTGCTGTTTAAACGGCAATTTGACCCCCTGAACATGCTCGAAAACTCACCAAACTTTGAACCAAGGTCAGAACCGGCGAAAAATTAATTATTTTATGTGTTTTAAAATTGGGCATGAAAAAGTGGCGCGCTAGCGCCACCTACAAAAATCACAATGCATTGTGCCTATGGGGGGTCCGACGCCAACTTTGTCGGACAGCCACGAAATTCGGTACACACATGCGTCAAGTCAGGGCAAAAAAAAAAAAGTATTATGGCCACGCCCCCAAACACACAGGAAGGCGGCCATATTGGATATAATTTTAAAAACTGCAGAGTCAGCGTTTGCACACACACACACTCCAATCCAAACCAGATTTTAAACACTAATTGACCCTTCCTACCTGGGCACTTTAAAAGGGAAACTTTGACAATCAGCCTTACAGCGCCCCCTAGAGAACGATAACAAAAATTGAATGGGAATTAAAAAAATACTTTGCCAGAAATGATTGAAACTTACCAGAAAAGTCCCCCATGTGGTCCCGATCAAAAAACACAATCGTAACCATGTTGTTTTTACGCTGTTGCCATGGCGATGGCAACCCCTCCTATGGGGAGAGGTCCGACGCCAACTTTGTCGGACAGCCACGAAATTCGGTACAGACATGCGTCATGTCAGGGGGAAAAAAAAATGTATTGTGGCCACGCCCCCAGACACACAGGAAGGCGGCCATATTGGATTGAAACTCCTGACGGCAGATGGCCATATAATCCAAATAACGATTTGACTAAACTGTGAGCTACTCATGCAGCTCAAATCTAAACACTTGCGAAGCACTCAGGACAAAAGCGGCGTGCGTCGGCGGGTCAGCTCAACGGCCTGTCGGCCGGCGAGGGCCTACAACGCCGCTTGCGGCTTTAATGTTTTATGTTGTTTCTTTTAAAATATGAATATACAAATATGATGATGATGACGGCATATATTTTATTACGATATATTTTTTGTTTAAACTGTGTAACTGGTAACAGCCTCCGACCCCGTCCCCTTTTATTGTTTTGTTTCTTGTATGTCTCGTATTAATTTGTGTACTTGTATTTCTGTTTACTGTTGTATTTGTTGATTCCCTTCTTCCCCAATGCTAATCACACACAAAAAAAAACCTTTTGAGTCACCTGAAAATGTCAAGACAAGATAAAGTTTAAAGAGCGCTGAGCGGATGTGACGGATTCTTCTCAGAGGCCGTCGTCGCCCTCGTTGGCTTCGCTCTCTTTTATTGACTCGGACGTCGTTGCCAGCTCTTCGACAAAGGGCCTCCCTGTCCCAGCGCCGTGGCCGCTGGAAAAAGCCTCAGGGATCAGGTCTTCAAAGGGACCTTCAGAACCCTCATCCACCCCAGCGTGAACGTTAGACGCCTCTCTCTCCATGCATGGTTGCAATTTTAAGAATCATATCCGACTTTAGGCAAGAACGAGACTGATTGAGACTGATCAAGGAGAAAAAGAAATAGGCCAGTGTCAAAAGTAATCTCACGACTTGATGTACCCGTTTGGAGAGTCCCCCCCCCCCCCCCCCCACCCCCCCGAAAACCCTCCCAGTCCTCATGACACAGAAACCCACAGCTTATAGGTTCAGTTCATCAGCTGCTTAAGGAACGCAGCTGACATGTGATGCGCATCACCTCACATGTTTCTTTAAACCGCAATCAGTCATGCCCAATTTCAGATGATTTGACGTTCATTTGGAGCTGCTCTGTTTGAATCTGCTCTCTGTGCGATACCACCGGCGCACAAAAGGCCTTTGTTGTGTTGATTGAAATGTTATGGGAAGCCCTGCACATGTCTGCAGTCTGCACGCACAATCTTTTTTCCTCCTCCTCGCCAGAAACACCGATTCAGACCGTGTTTAAAATGTCCTTGAAGTTGCACTGCTTCACCGAAATCACACCTCTGGCTTGTAAGGAAATGCACCCAACTTATTTACGCAAGACTAAAGGCTCAATCGTCATGAGCAAATGAACTCCGGTCTCTGTTTACATGTGGAGCTGCAGGAAATGCCTGCAGAGCTGGTTCTGATCAGAGCTCTGACAAACTGCTGCTTTGCGTCCCTCAACCCTCATAATCACCGTATTCTTAAATACCTGAAACAATTACATGATGGTGGAGCATAGATGTGTTGACATACAGTATGCAGCCATGCAGGGATTCTTGAAATTGCACGGCAGCCTACTGGCCTGAACTTGGAAAATGCGGCTCTCAGATACGCACTTTTCCTACCTAATGATCCGCAGGATGCTTGGACGGTGTCGTCTCCATGCAGACTCTGGTTGAGGATGAACATGTGGGAGACAGGAGGGAGGGAGGGAGGGAAGGTTCTGGTCCTTGGGATGCAGCTGTGGACCGTGTCATGGACACTTGGGCCCTGCAAGGGTGCAGGGATGTCATAGCCGAATCCTGAACACTTCAACCTCACCTCCGCAATCAAAACCAGTCCAGGCTAAAGTGTCATTACTGCATTCAATTTTCATGGTCAGTAACAGTTAAAACAAAACATGTTTCAGAGGGGATGATATTTCCCTCTAATGAGCAGGGTTAGGTCACAATATGGGAAACCCGGAGATGCTAAATTGCTGCCATTCTCTCCCTGGCCTCAAAACGCCGGCGCGAGTTTTTCAAAGTTCTCTGCGTGTGTTTCTGCACACAAAGTCTGAATCCATAGGGAAGGAGAGCAAAATGAAACAAGGTGTGGAGTTATGGAGTAAAAAAGAAGGTGAGCTGGGTTAATAATGCTTCAAGGCTCTGGAGTTCATAATTGTGCATGGAGTGTGTGTGTGTGTAGCTGTGGTTTAACACGTGCGCATGTGTGATTATTCACAATACAAATAAATGTGTTTCACTCTTCTGTTCACACAAAATCACTCCGCTCCTTCATTCACCCTTAACTGGAGCCCTTGGCCCACGGAAAGGTGGATCAGGCCATGCTGAACTCACTATTCACACTCCCTGAAATCGCCTTTTTATTTTAGGAGGGAATATTTTCCCTCCTTGTTAAACTGCACCTTGTAAATCATGTTTACCTGAGACAGACCGGACAAAGTGGCTGCTTGGTGCCGCTCAGCCTGAGGGGGGCTGAGGAGCATTCTGTGGGTTGCATGGGGGGGGGGGGGGGGGGGGTTCATGCATGATAAAAAATAAATAAAAAACCTTGTCTTAAAACTCAAAAAAAAAATCTGTTCAGGATGAATATATTCATTCAATTTCCCTAGAAAGTCCTGAAAAGTCGACTTTTTTGTTGTTTTCTTTTTACTTGATGAAAGTATATCCCACAATAACGCACATTTATAGCGGCTCTGGGGGTTCTATTGCATCGTCGCGCAAATGGAGCGGGCGCAGATGGAACTGCGTTCTTCTCAAAACTTCACGTACATTTCTTGGGATTCTACATTTCTAAAAAATGAACACGCTCAAAATGAAAAGGTTTCTCTCAGACCGAATCTGCCTGCCGGCCCCGTCCCGAGTTCCCGCAGTGAACGCGGGGGGGCGATGCGCGTCTAATCAGAGCCATGTGGCTCCTGTGGGCGCAGAACTCTCAGAAGTTTGGAGGAAGGCTTGCGCTCAGTTTGGAAAGAGACACAAACCGGGAGAACCAGGAGACAGCGTTCTTCCAGACGCCTTTACCGGGAGAGGGTTTATTTTATTTTTATTTTATTAGACATTTTTGGTGCGTCTTGAACGAGAAGCGGAAAAAGCGTCTTTTTCTTGGCTTCATCGATTTCTGGAGTTGCGCGAAATACGATTTTTTTTAGTGTAGTGGATGTGAAAATCGGGCCAAGGTGCAACACAGAGCCGGAGGAATGTGTCCAAGTCGGGCAGCGGCGCGTCCGCGTCTCCGGAGATGTCCAGCCTGCGTCCTCTGGATCGCCCTGCTGCTCCACAGCGTCCTGGACCTGAGCGCGTCCGGTGAGGCTTTGCTTTTTGTTTAATCTCCCTCTCTATGTGTGTGTATCTATTTAACCCCCCCCCCCCCGATGTAAGCTGTCAGTCAGCCTTGACCAAACGTCTTTGTTGGAACTTCCAGCGTGTGTCCGGATCAAGGTGGCGGCTTTACAGTGACTCGCCGCGCACTTTCTGGACTCCTCATCCATCGCGGCGCGCATTTTTTTTGGTGTATATCACAGTTCCAGAGATCTTTATTGGGTCCAAATCCACCAGCTGACGCTCCATCCACATAACGCAGGGCTTTACCCCCCCCCCCCCCCCCCCCGCATGTAAATGATCGCCGGATTTACATTTCACACTATTGTCATTCTGAAGCCCCCCCCTGCACGGGAGGGGGGGGGGGACTTAACTCCGCTGGGGCAGACAATGAGCGGCTCAGCGAGTCAGCTGGATGACTATTGTTCCTCAGTAGTGATGGGAACTATGATTCTTTTTACTGAATCGGGTTTGAATGAATCACTCACTAAAGTGAATCGATTCATTTGAGTCATTTGAGTCACTGAGTCAGTTACCCAGAAGGTACATAGAAATATACTGTGAATACAAGTTTCACCTGCTAACAATTGATGCTGCTAAAATGGCTGATTGAAACAGGGAAATAATAAATGTCATTGAGGGAAAAGAGGTAAAGATCAGGAGTTCTGAAAGGGAAAAAATATTTTTTTGTTCTCTGCATAAATTAAATATAAATACAACAGCAAAAAATGTGTTCAAACAGTGCAGCATTAGACTAAAATAGTATACAATACACTTGTGCAAAAGCAATATATAAAAAAGTTGTACATCTTTATTTTTATTTATTATGTTTCCGCCAATATTCCAAAAATATATATTTTAATTTTAATTATATACTGTAATAAAAAGGCGCCATTAAATAGTTTCTGTTAAGTCCGGACACTAAAGTTTATCTTCAGAATAATCAGTGGACTAACTGAATGAATATCGATTTAGTTTCTTATTAATCCTTGTGAGACAAACAGAACGTGCGGGGCAGCAGCCCCTCGGCTCCGGTGAGGAAGGGCCACCCCAGGCTCGAGGCGAGTGGCTGCTGCCGCTGAAAGCGGGTTAGTGAGTCCGGACTCAGTGACTCATACGTGAGTCCGGTTCAGTGACTCGTATGTGCTGCAGGGAGGGAGGGGTGAGCGACTCAGTGACTCGGATGCGCGTTTTGGCTCAGCGATTCATTTCGTACGTGAGTGTTTCCGGTTCAGTGACTCGTTGTGCTGCGGGGAGGGGGTTAGCGGTTCATGAGTCGTTGTGCTGCGGGGAGGGGGTTAGCGGTTCATGAGTCGTTGTGCTGCAGGGAGGGGGTTAGCGGTTCATGACTCGTTGTGCTGCGGGGAGGGGGTTAGCGGTTCATGAGTCGTTGTGCTGCAGGGAGGGGGTTAGCGGTTCATGACTCGTTGTGCTGCGGGGAGGGGGTTAGCGACTCACTGAACCGCTCTCTTGTTGTGAGCGCAGCTGAGCTGACGTTAGCTTGTAGCGAGTGGGACGGTTTACCAGGGGAATTGGTAGTTCATTAAAAAAACATGAATCGATGCTTTTCTCACAATTACAGTGATTAACTCGACATGTTTCTACAAGGTATGTTAGAACAGCAGTAATATACTGATTGGTGTCTTCAGTTAGCTGTGCAGCTAACTAGCGGTAGCAGGGACGAGTCACTGAACGACTCAGTGGGGAAGAAGAATCATGACTCATGATTCAGTAAAGTGAATCACGGGTTTTGAACGATTCGTTCAGGAATCGCACATCACTATTCCTCAGTCATTTGGGTCAGTTTAAGCGCAAGAGATGCGTAAAAGTCGCTCGAGAGACTGACAGCTGAAAACAATTTGGATTTGAGTGATGGCAGCGAGATGGGGGGACAGCTTGTGTCCCCTCGGAGACAAATCCTGCAGTTTGTCTCTCTTGCCTTTTCATAAGCAAACACGAGCGTAAATCGTCGCAGACTATTTTCTGTTCGCAGTCATGAAGCGTTTTCGACTTCAGTGACGATGTTTCAGCTGAAACGTGTGTGTGTGTGTGTGTGTGTGTGTGCGTGCGCGCGCGTGGTTTTCACTTCTAACAAGCGAGGATGGGCTAATTGTAGACGTAGCCGGCTTTTTGGTTCACCAATATAAACGCAGTGAATTTAGTTTTAATTGCGTTTGAGTTGTTTACGACGCGCAGCGCCGCGTTTGATGACTTGGCAGAGTTTTACGCGTTAAAGCGTCCTCCCTTACTATATATGTTGAGATGAATTATATGTAGGAAGTTTTTCCTTTTTTTGGGAGGGGGGCCTCATCTATGTCCTCCCTTTTAATTCTCCTGCCAGTTATTTACAGGGGAGGGGCGCAGGCTCTACTTTATCCTTGCGCGTCTCTTTTCTTGCGCTGTGGCCTGAAGGAATTTTAATCCACATGACTTAAATGGATGAGATAACTATAACTAACTCTCTATAGTGGAGTTTTGTGATTGGCTAGGGAGTGGAGGAGAGCCACGCCCCTGACTCTCCTCAGCTGAGTCCGAGTGAAGATGACATCTTTAGTTTTTAAAGGGAAAATCTGCTCTGAAGGTTATTCATGAAGCGAAACTGCTCGGGTTCGGTCCTTCGTCCCGCCCGTGAGAGCTCCAGCCGATATCTCTGAGATGATCTGCAGCTGCTCTGCGTGGCGATTCTCATACTTTCTCTATTCATCCAAATCATCTGCGGTTTCACTGAGGCCTAAACAGTCATGGAAAAGTAGACGACACCCATTAAGTTCCTGTCTCATCCATAAACTTGACCTTTCCACCTCCGCTGACTCGCCTGGATTTATTTGTAATGTTTTTTTTATTAGTATTTTTTATTGGCCTATAATTCTGCTGTAATAGTGGTTCAAATCTAATCGGCTGTGAGCAGCGCCTGGTGATCGGTCGCCGGCGGATGTAACGTGGCGTCGACGCAGCTGCTCGTCTTGCGTTTTACTTGGTCAGGCTTCCTGTGAGAGGTCAGAGGTCACTGGGTTTCTGCTGTGGTTTGCAAATACCTGAGATTCTGTACATATTTTTCTCACATCTTTGCCTCCTCTGCAGCATCAGGATCAGCTTTCCATGTGCTGAACAAGGGAAATAAAATGGATAACACACTTCTGTGTAGCTGTGTAGATCCACTATCGTGACACGCAGTGACTTTTCTCTCCAGAAAGATTCTGTATGAAAAAAGAAGGATCTCCCCGGCCGAGGCTGAAGTTGTGAGAACGATCGCAGGTTTTTACAATCGGATTCCATCGCTCTCATCCTGAATTTGTTTCATCACTGGAAAATGTGTTCGGTCCTCTTTGAGATCCGCTTTGAAACTGTTCACCATCATCTTCTGTCTCGTGCATGTGAGCCTGCGTTAGCCGCTTAGCAGCATTGGAACCCATTCGTTTGAGGGTGCACTCCTCGGTTGGTTGTGTAATGCCTATTTAAAACCCTGGATGATGACAAAAGTTAAAAATAGGCTATGTAACAGTTTTTTTTTTTTCACCGCCCGGGCAGAAGCCTCTGTTTGGATTTGTCCCACGGGCCACTAATTGCTGACCCCATGTTATAGACATCTCTTCACTTGCAACGTCCAGCTGTTCCGCTCTAGAGGTCTTTTGCATTCATTTTCATATGATTGCTCCACGTGGTGTGGAATCCCCCCCTCCCCCCCCTACCTCCCAGCAGGATTCTATTTGTGCTGACCATGCTTATTCTCAGTTAACCTAAAATTGAACCCAGGATTTGCGAAATGGGAACGAAATTTCTTCCGACGGCGGCAAACAATCGGATTACCTGCTTCGCAAGCAAAGGCCCATTTTTAATTTATCCTTAAGACTCATTTCAACGCCAGCCTATCGTTCCTTCCTTCCTGCCCCTGCACATTAACTCCTAAAACCCCTCATCATCTGAGCCATGTTCGTAAAAACAAATTGACGACGGTGTTTTCCGACTATATAAACTCTGTAAATGTTCCTGAACGCGTGGCGTTCACATCTGTGCATAAAAGGTCCTCAGCAGGGCAGCCGCAATGGGAAATCTGTTTAGAGTTGCATTTAGCCTTTTAATAACACTCAGGGAGGCTATAAATCATTTTGGGTGGAACTGCCGCGCTGCAGTTTTCAGCAGGACACACTGTTGACACTGAGGGCACTTCACCCCTGGAAAATGTCCTCTGTCCTGCAGGCTGAGTGTGCAGGAGCCCGTCTCGCGCTCCTTGCTACTGAGCTGTCTGTACTGTTATATGTCCTCCTTAGGATTTCCTCAGACTCCTATCAGGGGAGCAATGCAGAAGAAACGTCAGCGTTTATAGTCAAACCTTTTCCACCGCCTCCTCTGAGTTTTATTCCGCTCGATGTTTTAATCGTTGCACTATTTCTCTAATTTCTTCCCCCTTTTTTATTGTTTTATTTTTTCGAACACTCGACTTATATTTTATCCAGATGCTGCGGGCCTTGTTCTGCGCTGTCTGCTTTGAGTGCTACATTTCTCCCAGATAAATGACTTTGCTGTTTAAGAGTCGACTCCCACTATGCGTAGCGCACGCCGCACGAACTCAGGCATAAAGTGCTGTGCATCCCTAAAAGCTTTTGGCCGACATTGAAGAATGTGGCAGGAACTGTATGTGCGAAACAGATGTATGGTGTTTTTTTAGATGGAGGCTGATTTTTGTATCCTCCCCCCCCCCCCTCACACACACACACACAAGTCACTTTGACTCCATTTTGAGCGTGTGAAAAGCCGTGGACATTAATTCGATCAACACGTGGCCATAAATCATACACACAGACTCTGCTATATGTCACTTATTTAAAACATCGGTGTGTAAACCACATTGTGCGCTGGCAATTACCGACTTCCCCGTCGCTATTAAGCACATGTGTTCAGGCTCAGCTTTGCCAAAAGACTAAACTGTTTGTAGAATATTGTGCGATAATAGTTTAATTGATAGGCAGCCGGTGGGGTTACTTTGAAAATGATACAAATCTGGTGCTGTCCCGCGCCTTTTCTCTCCCTCTGAACTTTCTCACCACCTTCTTTTCGCTGTGGTTGTTTCCGACGCATGTGGCACTACCTCATTGATTACCAAAGATTTCACAAGATCTGATGCTCCCCTTGTGATGTGTCGCGGTGCCAATAAATGGTACAGTTGTTTTCAATTTCCCCGTGGCCTGGAATGTCTTGAAAATATGTTGTCAGTCTTCGATTAACATCGGAGTTTTGGGAGGAGAGCCCGATGTCGGTTTTCCCTCTTTGTAGGCGTCCTCCTGCCAAGTCGCCCAAAAGCCTTGGTGGATGTTAAGAAGTGCACATTTCCTGCGTTTGAGTAATGCCGGAAGATTATTTCTACCAATTGGACTCTGTGGGAACGGATCGAGTTTGATCCGCCTCCGACGGGGAGCGTTTAATCGAAGGAAAAGGTGCATTAAAAGCGAAAAATCCTATTTTCCCTTTCCATCAGGCCGCCTTTCCTGTATTTCTGACTAAAATTTGAATGACTTTTTTTTTTCTCTGCCTTTCATTCAATACGTTGTGTTGATGTCTGGAAGACAAATTATGCCTGCCGCATAAAAAATGTTCTCTGCTGCACGACACAATGAGGCCTTTGCTGCAGTTGTAAGTCAAGCTGTACATGTGAGAGTGCATTGATGACAAAGTGGGTCTTTAATGCGTTGAACGCAATAAGACACACACACACACACACTGCATATCGATTTCCATAAGGACTCGGCACGGTTAAGCGTCTTGTCTTGGTCCACAGCTCGCGTTCACCCTGGTCTGATGTGTGGACATCGAGCTAGTTTGCTAAATTGTGCTCAGCCCCACCTCCATCCGCGCCGACATCAAAACTCCTTGGCACTCCTCTTATCTGGCTGGCTGGAGACGAATGCTGGCGCTCTCTCCTTGTTTTCATTTTTTTGCTCTTTCTCCCACTCTCTTTTTCTCTCTCTCTCTCACACACACACACCGGTCCTTCCTTCTCATTGAATGACTCCTCCACTTGGCCTTCCTGACTGACGTGGTACTCTTGGCTACACTTTGTGTGTTTACTCAACAATAAGTTAGAGCTGAGCGACTCCAAACCAGCTCCTGCTTTTTTTTCCCGTTTTTTTTTTCTCTTCCCATAATGACTCATTCAGACATTTGATAAAGGTTCTCAAGCGTCGGACAGTAGAGGCAACGTCGGATAACGCAGACCCACGCCATAGAACCTGTTTCGCCCAACTTTGGCTCTCTCTCCATATCGGCCTTGATGGCGCCTTCTTGGCTCCATCTCTTCGTGGCTGCCTCCGTCACCCACGGGATGCGGCGGTTACGATGTGAAACCACTGGACCATCAGTTCCAGGGAGACGTTTGTTTAAACGCATCACTCTGCTGGTATTAATAGAACATCGTCACATATTTCCTCGACAATCGCACATGTTCCTTGTCAGCTCTATCATTCGGATCCTTATTTATCTACGTCTTATTTCCACACACACACACACACACACACTTTTCATTTCTTTCATTTCTTTCCAGTGATAGTCAGCAGCTATGAGAACTACAATCCTGTCACAGTTTAAAACCAGATGAGCTCCTGCTATAGTGGGCTGCGTGGCTTTTGCGAGTTGACCCGTCGACTCTGGCCTTCAAACGGGTTTAATAGAGGAAGAACATGAAGCTAATGAACGTCTCACTTTTACTTTCATGGTTTTCAATGGAAGGTTACGTCTCCCATTCCAGATGGCTTTATCAATGCGTTGCAGATATTCGTGTTATCCATTGATCGATTTGCTGTCTCAGCATATGCGTGAACTCTGGTTGCTATAGAGCGCCCCCCCCCCCCCCCTTCAGATGAGTTCTTCGGTTGTGGACGATGACGTTGTGTCTCGCAACGCGCATTCTTGCAAACTTGTGCAACGATTGCTCCGTTGCACAAGTTTGGCACGCTTGTGTCTTTTCTCATCGTCTTTCTCTCCAGTCTTCTTTAACCCAACGTTGTCTGTCTCTCCTAGCACATTCCCAGCAGAATTAAACTGCCTGATGGATTTTGATTGAAGACGGGGCTCTCTTTTTTTTTTTACGTATTTACAACTTGATGTGATGGTAGAAGAGTGGGGTATATGTCCACTGGAAGAAACCACTAAATTAGGGAGTCGATCCATTACCTTGAGTTACAGACCCAATACACATCGACAGCAGTCAGTCAATTATGGTGTGGACAGCTTTATTAGGTTATGTTAATGATTGGGAATTAGGGTTTAATTGAATTAGATAGCGGTGGGCCCTCTTAGGCAAATCTGAATATGACTGCTTGCCCGGTCATTTAAGCTGTGACAGCATTACCATAAATATAACAACTGTGTGAATGCCTACGCAGGGATTCAGAGCCAGCGAAAGTTGGGGCAATCTGTCCGTTCAAAGCAAATTCTTGGGTTTGAAGACGTTTATTTTGGGATGGCGTTGGCTCTGGGGCGACGCTGCCTTCTTGTGCTTTACATTTATCAGCGTGGTTGTGGACATGGCCTTGCTGTGTTTGTTTGACCAAAGGCTTTGTCACATTGTTCTCAAAGCGAGCCCCCCCCCCCATTAACCAGCAGCTCGTGTTTGCCCAGCCACTTCATTCACACACAAAAGACTTAAGAGGGGGCCGCCTTGAACTGATGCCCCCCCCCCCTCTTGACGATCAGAGCATCTCAAGCTTTCGCATTGTGCAGACGTGAGATGAGACTGAAAATGAAGTCCAACATTGCCGGACACATCGTCTGTAGTTCTGCGACATTGGTTAACAATAATATTTTAGGGTCCAAAACTGTGAAGGAATCTGACGCCAGAATAAAAATAGTGACTCGGCGCGAAAAGAAAAGCCCGAAAGGCCATCAGACATGAGTCTTTCTATCCATTCTCATCGTTCCTCGACCACACTGTCCGAGGAATCCAGAGTTAAAATCCTCGCTGGCTGTAATCCTGTGAGTAAAAGCCAATCTAGCAAACGGCCCCTCTCCAGGAGGCTGCTTAATATTTGCCCTTGTGTGGAAATAGAAAGGGTCAAGGATAACCTCATTATATAATTATATGATAATATAAACTAAAACTGGGAGCAGGAGAGCCTGCACATTATGGTATGCTTGACACCCGGAGCATTGGCAAACGCTCAAAGCTTTCTTTACAGTCGTGGGGGGAACCGCTGTTGGCGTGCCCACCCAGTCGCTGTTAGGCCTGATGGTCTCGCCATACGGCATCTTCTTTCAAAGGCCAAAATTAATGACTTCTCTGCCAGAGCAGAACAGAAAGGAGCGAGTGAAAAGAATGGCAGGATGGAAGGACGCAACGTGTCGTCATGCCGACTGCCCAGATGCGTTAACCAGAGGCTTTTTCGTTAGCACGCCGTTTGATGTCTGAGCGGCTGAGGCCGTTCGTGGTCAGAATTGGCTGGGATGGTAATGGCAGGGTGTGGAATAGTCACAGGATAGGCATCTGTCTCTCTGCGACCGAGACCAAAGCTTCTTCATCAGTGGCTCTCGTGCATTTAGAAAAGGTCCGCTCCGGATTTAAGCCCGTGTAGGCGGATCGACTAGGGGAGCTCCCAATCAGGAATTCCTACATTTATCCCGTGGGATAGGAAATGCCACTGCCCCCCCCCCTTCTCTGAGGCAAACAGATGGAGTGTTGAACAGTTTACTTAATAGTGCGGTTGTGTCCTGCACGCCAACAGTCTTCTCACACCTCGCTCTTGTTTTCCTGCCTCTCTACATATCTGACTGTCTTCCCCTGACCCCCCCTCCCCCCCCTCTTTCTGTCAAAGCATAGATTTTAGCAGGGCAGGAAATGAAACTGCATTGCCCTGCGACTCCCAGCAGGAGAGGGGGGCGGGGGGGGGGGACCCGGGGACGTTAAGAGGAAGAGGTTCATTGAGTAAGAGAAGTCCATTACGATTTCTTAGTGGGGCGGATGAAGAGATTTATAGCCCGACCATGCGAGGAAGGATCGGGATGGGGCTCTGCCCGGCCAAGAGAAAGCTGAGAGCGGTAAGAACAATATTGGGACAAGAGACTCTTTTCATTGAGGAGTTTGACTGACGGCCGGCTCAAACCAACGCTCAGCAAGTTCTATTCATCCAGAGGCTGCAACATTTGTCTAAGGAGAGAGCAACCAGAGAGCAACGGTGGAAATGTGGCGTCCCCTCTAACTTTGACGGCTCCTGACCTTCATCCCTCTATCAGGACTCGATGATCTTCTCCTCAGAGGGGCCCATATAAGAGGCTTAGGCCCGCGTGATCCCGCCGCCTGTTTGCTTAACCTCAGCATGGCTGGCTCAGCAGTGCTAAGCTTTACCCACAAGAGCTCATTACCTCTCAGCTCTCCGTCTCCCGCGCTGGTTCGTCCAGCCTTTTGTAGCGAATGGAACATCGGGTTTAAGAGCCCCTGATTATGTCCACTGTTGAGCCTCTCGTACTTTAAATATGATGTTGAACCGTAGAGCAACAATATTAAGTTAAAATCATGCGGAGTAGTCACATTTTCTGGAATGCCTTTGGAAGCGTTGGTCGACGCGAGCAGATCGTTCTATTTCCCGGCCTTTTAGTCTGTGAGCTTTGATGGCACGTAACATCGGTCTTGTCATTACAGCCTTAATTGGCCCAAAGGAGAGATGGCAACGCTTTTCCAGACATTTCTGTTCCGTTGGCGCTGCACATTAATGGAATATTTATTGAGCTTTTCATTGAGATGAACAAAGCTGTTTAGACCATTGCATGCATTGTGTAATGACGTTTTACGACAACACAGGCCCCCCCCTCCCTGTAGATGCATGCACCCCGAAGCTTCCTGTTGTAGCGGAACAAGCAAAAACATCCTTTCTAGGAACACGGTGGTTTATTCTTCCTGTATACGCACTGATTTTAATTTGTATTCCAGTTACAGTTGGATCGCGGTTCTGTTCTTTCTGTGACTAGTGTGTGCACAACTGGACGAGAATGTATACTTTTAGCCTCCTGAGATGAAGTTAGGAAGGAGTTTTCTTGCCCACTGTCTTCCACTGCAAACTGGAACAAATAAGCATCATCGAATGCGTGTCCTGTAAGCTTGTTAAGTGTGTTTTAGGCAGTCACACATGCACTCTGCTACTCCCTGAATGAGTTGCATCACTCGGCGGTTTACACGAGTTGCCTCCAGAAATTCTTCGTCAAGCCTCCTTACTTTTAATGTGACAGTCTTTTTTTTTTTTTTTTTTTAAACCCCAATTACATGGGCTCTCCTGGTTCAGCAGCAATAAAACCTGAGTGAAAACGGTAGTCGAGACGGTCCCAGACAATGGCGTGGCGTCGTTTTGCTGCCGGTGACGCAGCGGGATCCGTCGACGTGTTTGTCTTCAGTCTGTACATGCAGAACAACGCAGCCAGAATGTGATTTGGAAATGTGCACGCCCCACGTCCCAGTGTTGGTGGTCCTGGAAAGCCACCAAGATCACCCGGCTGCTCTGTAATGTGAAAGCAATTAGCAGCCAGCGGTTTTACGCAGTGCCGATAGGAGTGGAATAACAATGGCTAATGTAGGTCAGCAGTGAAGCAAAGGTACGGGACGTGGCCGTCGCAGCTTTCAGTACTTATTTCCAACAATATTGACATTGAAGTCATTGGATTCATATTTGAAGCTATTTCCCGACTTTGTATGAAGGCTATGGTGTTTTTTTTTTATTGGCTCGTAACAATTAACAGTAAAAGCATTAATTGGACGCAGTAAATGCCACATCAGAACGCTGCAGCCGCTAGCTTTTGGGTTCTCGTCGCGGTTGGTAGTAACATATCTGGTATTAGTGGGTTTAAACCCACATTTATACAGCTCCCTTCAGATCCATTTGATGTCTCCACCCTCCGTTGACTTCATCTGATATTCATTTTAATGAGACGGGCATTCCTTCAGACAGAAATCTGCCTCCGACTTATGTTGTAATAAAGTAAATTGGTGCCGCACAAATATTCCAACTGGGTTAGATTGCATTTTGCGTGTGTGCGTGTGCGTGTGTGTGCATTGCCAGTGTGTGGGCAGGGTGCTCCCCCGCTATCCCATCTGGCAACTTGTGGTTTTTTTTTTTCATGGATTGCTAAATGAGGGGAAAAATAATCCGAGCTGCCCTCAGGAAAACTCACCTGATATAGAGCCATCGAACTTCCTTGTTTTCCCTCTAAGACTTTGCACAAACTCTCCCTATTTCACATTAAACACACACACACACACACACACACACACACAAATCACTGTTGTCTTTAAGCAGCTTGTTATTTTCGCATTTTGCTCTGCCTCCCTATGAATCTGTCAGCTTTCGCATGCCTTTTGTAGCCTGGCTAAGGATACACAGGCATTAAAACATGCTCATGTGACCGTGCCCGGAACACGACTATGCCATAAAGTAAGATGTTCAGTCCTGGCGTCCCGGCGTGACCTCAGAAGAAATCAAATTAAGACAAGACAAGATGACAGTTTAGCAGGGCTGCATTCACGGCGTGAGCAACCGCAGCCTCTTCACATGGTAAAGTCATTTTCACCTCTGCTGCTCTGGGAAGAGGAGGCCGGGAGCAACACCCACCCCTCCTGCCCCTCCTGCCCCTCGGCTCAAACACTCAGCCGGCATATTTCGGCTATCTGAAGGCAGCGAGCGCCCAGAACTGAAAAGCAGCTTTTGTCTCAAGTGACCCTCAGAGTCCTCTGTCTGCCCGCTCTATCAGCAAATCATAAACTATAGGACGCGACCAGGAGCGCGGGAGTTCACAGGAGAGGAAGAAGGATGAGGGGCACGAAAGGGACGGGTGGGGGTAACCGACAGGATGCAAAGGAGACGATGCAGAATCGGACGGATGCACAGAACGAGATGGAGGAGCGGAGCGGGCTTCTGGTTTGTTTTTAAGTACCATTTCATGATGATCTGTCGTGAATACTCGACATGCTGGGGTCAATTTGCCAAAGTATCTGGTTTTATTTTTACAGAACAGATGTGATATGTTATCACTCCTCTGTCGTCGGTCCTGATCGTACCGTTTAGCACGTACACCCAGAAACGGGAGCCTCCATCAGCAGCTATCTGCACCCTTCACTTCTCCGCCTGTTTACTTTTAACCGTTTTTTTTATCGACCACGGCCTTCATCGCTCACCTCCTTCTGTTCAACCTCCAGCTTTTACCCCCGTGTGCATGTCACAGTGCTCCAATCCATCTCCATTCATCCTGACAGCTTTTTCCTCCTCCTCCGTGGATTACCTGTTTGGCACGATGCTCCTGTCACTTCCTTTCTCGTCCTCCTCCTTGCCCCAGATGGGAAGAAAGATACCTTAACCAGAGAGTAATTTCAGGAACCACGTCTATCAAAGCAAGGCTCATAAATGAGATTTAGGAGACTTCGAGTCCCGTACGCTAAACCTGTCATTTCAGGAGATCCGGCTTTTACTGGATAAACAAGGGAACAGTGTTGCAGCTTAAACACATCAGCGAGTGTTGGGAGGGAGTCACGGCAACGTGCGCGTCAATATTTAACTTGCAGTATATTTTTCATTTGCAGCATATTTGTAAAATCATATGTAATTATGCTTGTATATCTCCAGGATTCCTGCATCAACTTTACTTTTTAACGACCATGCATTTTGCGCTAACCTCCAGGCAATGGGTCAGGTTGGCATTTGTTATTCAAAAAAAGATATTGCATTCATCCAAAAGCCTCAATGCTGGTATTATTGTGCCCTTAACAAAAATGCTGCAAAGCTGTTGTAGTTTGCTCTAAATGACCTCTTTGCCCTGCGCCCCGCCTGTAAGGAGTTAAACTTGACGCAGATCATAAAGAATCAGGGCGGCGCATCGTAGTGAGGAGGAAAGCCCCACTTATACGACAGGGAGTTCAAAAAGCTTGTGTTGGTGAACACCCAACCCCTTCAAATCGCTCTGAACCAGACAATTAGCGTGCGCAGCGGCCCACAGAGAGCTCTTCCTTTACTGACCCTGCACTCTGATGTTCCTGTGGAGGATGGGGAGGGATGAAAAGAAAATGTTGCCACTGGGATCCATAAAGTACCCCATGCAAATCTGTACACTTCCTCCAAATGGTGCTCAGCGCAGTGCCACTGGACCGCCAAGCCGACCCCTCCTTTGGCGAGTGGGTCTGTCAGACTCGTCTCTATCAACTCATCGCTTAATTGTTAAGATCACAAACTGACTGGAGCTGTAAGTTATTGTACTCGGTCCTTGTTTAAATAAAACTCTGACCTATAAGTTTCACCCGTTTGTGGAATCCAGCTGTCGCCCCGTTGCAGCTTACAATACTTGTCTTGTTTGAGAGGGAACCAGAGCTATTTTAGGAAATGTCAGGAGTCATAAGCCCCCCCCCTAAAAACACAGAGACATCTATTGTGTCGCTTATTAAAGTATCTTGTTATCTTATTTAGTCTGTTGGTCTGTATTGAAGCTCTCAGGCAGCCGATGATTCGCTGTGCAGGAAAACCCAGCGTGGCGTCTCAAATCCAAAGATCTGACATAAGGCTCACAGGCCGGTCTTAAAGGTATGGGAATACTGGTGGAGTTCCGCAGGTCTATCTTTGATTACTTGTTGGACAAAGAAGGGGTAGCCGAGGGCATGAAGGGGCAAAATTTGGGCCACTGATGACAGTAAGGGTCTATAGTTGAAGAGGTGAAGCAAAGGAGCGAATGAAACGGGGAGGAGGGAACATACGAGGGAGTGAAAATGTGGCGAGCAAGTGGGGAGGCGTGGGGCGACTCTTTTATGAGGCATGGAAAGTGAGGTGAAAGGAGGAGAGAGGGGGAGTCGATGCCTGCGGTGGGTCTGAATAGGGAGACCCCATGTCCTCTTTAATGCCCAAATGAGTAACTCCTGACCTAACACGGGCGTTTAATCAGTAGAAGCAGCCGCCGGATGGAAGGCTCTGTCGGGCGCATTGCTTGAAAGCGAGAAAATCTGCACATGTCGTCATCACTGTAAATGTAAAGTCTTCCAACTTTCGAAAACGGGTCGTCTTCTTTGGCTCTTTGACGGTCTCGAGTCGCACATGTTCGGATCGCGAGCCCAGCTGCCCACTATTGAGTCGATCGCACAGATCTACAAGCTTAAAACTCTAGGCTGCAGATTCTAAAGAGGCTTGGTGACCCACCCATGTTTGGGCAAAGAAGAAGCTTTGGCCCAGCAAGTTCGTTGGATGCAGGTGGGGGGGGGGGGGGGGGGGGGGGGCAGATATGGCTGAAAGAGGCAGCTCAAGCAGAAAGAGAGGGAGAGGGGTTAAGTGGAGGCAGGTGTTCCATGACAAACCTTACAACCCCCCCACCTCTTCTTTCCTCTTGTTCCCTCCACCGGCCGGTCCACTGAGAGGATGGAAAACTAGGCCAACACACTTGGTAGTCAGTTCCCTCGTTCTCTGTTACCTTCTTTTGTCAGCCTTTATCCCACCACCTTATCCCTTTGATCTCATTTATACTTCCAAATTACGGCCTTTGCCTTTTTAATCCCAGGTTTCTTTCCGCCGTGTGCTTTCCCCATCGCCGCAGGACCACCTGGCTCTGTGGTTTGAAAACGGTATAAAACTCCTGCAGCTTGGAATAGATGGGACGGACGGCTTTCCCACTGCTTCGCTCTGCCTGACCCAGCTGGCAAATACATTTTGGAAGGATTGATGAGAAATCGAGTTTATTAAACTCTGGGTCAAGACCAGAGCAAGCTGGTACGCAAATCCAGTTCTGATTACTGGAAAAACCAGGAGCACTTAACTGATGTAATTTAGCGAAGTGACGTTCAATCAGTCTGAGATTTTACATTTTGCCCTGTCAAATGTAACGTAGTTAGCGTCTTTTTCAAGGACTAATTTTTTTGGCTCGTCTCTGTGACGTTTTCATAGGCTAATATTCTATGTGCATAGATTCTTGATTAGGTTGCCCTTTTCTTCTTATATTTTCCCCCCTCAGGGAAAAATAACTGAGCTAAATGTTACCAAATCCGTCCAAGCTTGAGAAACTAGCTCATGTGGCATAAAAAAAGACGTGAAATGAGATGAAGACATTTGTGACGTGGCTGAATCATCGACAGCCCTCTGAGAAAACGGCGGCGTTCTTACGATGAACGGGGATTGTGTTGTGCGGGGCAGGAAGCACAACTTCCGTTTGACCCCTCTCCTTCAGTGTGACTCGGAGAGGCACTATCGTGTGAAGTTCACACTGCCAGCGACGGTTGTTGCTCATTCAGGATAACTGGAATGCTTGGAAGTGACCATGACCGACTGTGCATCTTATGATCCGACGAAACAAAGAGTGCGTCTGTCTGTTTTCACTGACAAACCCTTTTTTCTTTTTTTTTTTTGCAAAGATGAATCAATCTTTCTGTCTGTGTTTCTGTCTTTCTCTGGATGTCGTAATAACATTTCCCTTCCCTTGCTCTGCTCTGCTCTGAAGGTTGGAAGTGTCTCCTTGCATGCCACTCGAACACAATTACAGTGAGTGAAGCGCTTGTCTGGTCAGTGATTGTCCAAGGCTCCAGTCTTCTCCAGGAAAGAGCACTGATAAACGCACGTGGATAAGAACGAGGCCCGGAATAGAAACAACCTCAACAATTCACTACTTTTTTTGCAAAGTTTCCCTTGGGACAGTTTGCTACTGCTGTTGCCTCTTCAAACCACCTTCTCAATGAGTTTCCTAAAAGAAAAGGAATCAAGAATAGCAGAAGACTCTAGCCCGGGGGTGGGCAAACTTTTTGACTCGCGGGCCACAATAGGTTCTAAAATTTGACAGAGGGGCCGGACCAAGAACGGATGGATGGAGTTTGTGTGACTGTGAGCTAATATAAATGACACAGGAAAGCTATTGCATGAAAGGATTTGGCCTTTTACAGGTAGCATTACAGGGAAAAGGTCAAATGAATGAGGTTTAATTATAATACAATTTTATTTAATGATATAATTTAGACAAGTTTGGCGGGCCGGATTAAAAAGACCAACGGGCCGCATATGGCCCCCGGGCCTGGGTTTGCCCATGCCTGCTCTAGCCCAAGCATGGGCAAACTACGGCCCAATTCCTTTCATGTAATGGCTTTTACATGTCATTTATATGAGCTCACACATATAAACCAATTGTGGCCCGCGAGTCAAAATGTTTGCCCACCCCTGCTCTAGCCTGCCTGCCGCCATCAAAACTATAATTCAATTAATTCATCGCTGCCTCTGCCTTCCCAACTTTTTACACTCTCCGTATTAATAGATTTAGAATAAGCAGCCAAACGGCACTCTGTGCAGAAGTGAGGATGCAGATTCAGGGCGCTGCAGCGTCCAAGCCTACCTGTGCTGCAGGGATGCACTTGCCCTACGAGGACTAACAAGCAGTGTGGAATTGTTCCATAAGCGAAGCTCCAGTTTCTGAAAGTTTCAGTTTCTTCTTCAGATGGACGACCCCAGAAAGTAGTGAAATCGCTTCACCCGATTAAAATCATTACCAAAGCGAGGAAGATGATGCCTGTAATAATGATCATCTTATTTTACTCCTTCTGATTTATTATTATTTTTTAATCAGAGCGGTAGAGCTTTTGAGATGCAGTCTTTTTTTAATATTTTTTATAAAGATGTCCGTCTACTTTACCCCAAGTCAGACGGCGATAACGAGGGCGTCACTCCACAGCCGCCCTGCCACCTTTTAATTGGAGTGGCGGTGAGATAAAGAGCTGGACTTTGTCAATACGTTATCAGCCGCAGGAAGTGAGGCGGCATGCCAGACGGCAGAGTAGGAAGGAGACTTTGCTCCAAGTCTTTGTGTGCATTATGAAATAGTCAGTGATAATTAAAACGGTCCCGCTGTATTCCCTATCGATTGGACTTCGTGATCCCTCTTGCATCCTGACCGTTATGTGAAAATCTCAATTACACTATGTCTGAGACAGAAATCAAACGAGACAGAAAAGGAAAGTCAAACATGGAACGGGAAAGGACGAGCTATCGGCCGAAGGTGATCACGATCTGAGTCGGAGGAAGCGAAAAGGGGGCAGGAGGTTATTGGATCGCTCCGGTCAGCTTTGACTTTTCCGTGACTCCAGGTATGTGATCTCGGCTGAGCTTTGGGATATCCTCTGTTTATGCTCCGGCAGAAACCCACGGATTAGCCGGTCTGGTATTCACCTGATTAAAATGACCTTCTTGTGTAAACCAAGTCCGAGGGTTGAGAGCAGCATGCACATACATAGACACAGGACCTATCGTGACCTGGACAATATTTCAACAGCTCTATCTGCAATTAACACACACAAACACACACTGAGAGCAATGTGTGTTTTTGTTGTTGAAAAGCCAAACCCCAATGGGGGATTAAGAGTTTAAGGATTATTAGGACTATTTGCTGCTATTGGCATTAAACGCAAAGGGCAGGTTCACGTTTTTCTTTAAGGTGATGGATGTTTGAATTGTCTCACATTAGTGTGAATGCACAGAGTATGTGTGTGTGTGTGTGTGTGTCAGTTGCTAAAGCCTGGTGAAAGGATTAAGCAGTAGCAGGTCAAAGCACAAGGCTGCCTCGCATATTTTTGGATACCTCATCCATCTTATGTCTGCCCGCCACCCCTGCATGTTCTCTGGCTCTCGTTTGTCTTCGCCATTCTCCGCCGTTCCCATTTTTCTTATTTTTTGTTAATCAATCCGTGTCTGTTCTCTCTCTCTCTCTCTCTTAGAGCCTGCTTTCCTCTTGTTTCATGTTCCGAGGTCAAGTAGCGCGAATACCCAGATTTCAGTCTCAATTAAAACATAATACTAAAAGCGCCTTTCTTCCCCTGCTTTTCAGTACCACATGAGCTTTTCAGGTTTTGGGTGTATTCACATGCAGAACCCAACTGCTGTCATATTGTTATAATGCAGCCTCCTCCTCGGGGGCAGCTGGTTCTGAAACATGTGAACTCTTGCTGCAGGCTCGTCTGAACCTCAATGGAGGTTAATGTCTATTTGTAGTGGGATTAGTGGGACACAATTAACTCACAGCCTATGCATTTATAAGGTACAATTGATCATTTTGAAAAGACTCTGGAGAGACTTTATGGTTTTCCAAGCAGTCTCTGTTTGCTAGACTGGAACGTTGCACAAAAGTTAAGTTATGATTTACAGTAGCCCCATTATGGAAATAAGCTCTGGAAAATATCACCATATAATGTATATGAAAGAGCAGATGCCCCTGATAAAAAAAAGTTTTCTTACTCACAAATCTGTCTTCGACCTAAGAAGGCCTCAAACATTGCATACTTTGGCTGAATTAAACAAACGTTTTGCCAAGGGAAAAGGAAAACATTGGACAAATTAGACGTGCAGCAGAAATGTAGAGGTCTACATATAAGATGGAACTTTCCAACAATGAAATCTCATTTCATATTTGGATCTTTCTGCCCTCATTTGAACGGATGCTTTAATTTTTATGTTATCAGTGGTTATTTCTGAGGTCAGGGCAAGGGGGAGTGGAATGTACTTCATTTGCCTTTGCCTTCGTAATTAGTTCTCTAAACCAGATTAAACTTTCCACAAACTTGATTAAATTTCTCTCTGGTTGGGATTGAGACGGCATTTGAAATGCCACATTTGTTCGGGCCAATAGTAAGTGGGATATTGGCAAAGGAAGGAGCATGTAGCCTAAACTTTGACTCTAAGTCAAACATAAGCACCAGAATTGGAGTAATAGGATTAGCACATGGCTGCAACAATATCCTGGCCTTCCCTGGTGGGGCGGCCGGTATAGAGTGTAGCTCCCCTCCCCTCCACGTATGGCTGTGTGTCAGTGATCTCGCCCCTTTTGTAAAAAAAGCAAAACCTCACAACAGGTAGTCGTTGAGTAAAACTGACTCCAGATCAAGGGCGCCCCCCCCAGACCTGAAGTTGGAACCAAGCAAACCTGAAGCTCTGTCAGATTAAAAAAAAAAAAAAAAAAAGATGTGGAAAAAACTGTTGCTGGTTTCTGGAACAGTCGGCTTTCTCGGTTGGATGCGGGGCCGTAGAGGACGCTGGGAGGAGTGGGAATGTCTAGATAAAGACGACCAGTAGAGAAGGAATGCCGGTGTCCTGCTGGGCTAATCCTGGCTGCAAGAAAGGAGAAAAATGTGCAAAGCGAGAGAAAGAGGGAGGAGCTGGTTGGTTGGCAGAGGGACTGTCCCCAGGCTTTGGGCAGAGACGGAGAGGGTTGCTTGAGAAAAAAGTCCTCTTCCATTCACAGATTCCCCTCTAACGTTCACCTGCAGGGCGTTCTCTCTTTCGCTGGTGGTCCAACTGGCCTGTTCACTCATGGAAGCCTTTGGGGTTAATGAGACGGCTGTGCTGTTGGTCTGTGAAGTCCTTTTTAGATCATCTTTTCTCAGTCTGCTTGTTCGAGCACTCACAACTCACTTCAGTCCTGAAGAGCGGGAGCGGAGACATTTTTAATCTCAAGGGCCAAACAAACACCTACTTTACACTGTTTTGCTCATGACTGGATTATTGGACCCTTTTTCTTTAGATGAAATCCACGATTCCTTCCACCAATCCCAAAGACTGTGTGGAGAATCTTGCGGGTCCTGATCTCAGATTGAGCGTCTCCCCTGAACGGAGCCAACATTTCTTTCTCTCCGATGGTTGATTGATTGTCGGCTGCTGCTTGCGTGCTTTCTTTTGTGTGGGTAGGCAAAATGTTCAATCCGAGTTTGGGGAGTGACCGAGCAAGTCTGACCCTTCAGATCTTCAAAGACTGCCCCCCCCCCCACCACCACCAAAAAATAACATTTGGAACCCTCTTGCGAGTAAGGGAACATGTTGGATTTTAAAGTAACTGCACATATTTAAAACGTAAGGGCCTACCGGAACTCCGATGGCGTCTCAATAGACGCATCTGCAACACATCTGTTCATGTTTGCACTGATTAATTCAACTATTAATCGATTATTCTCGAGTGCGGAGCCACAATGCATCTGCCCAGCCCGCCCCTCGGAGACGTCGGTGCGTCCCCTCGCTGGTAGAATTCGAACCATTTCCTGTCCAGCTTCCTGTGCCCAGGCCTCCTGGTCTTTTGCTCTGTCTGGTCCAAGCTTGAAGCAATTACAAGTGGCTCAGGGGAAATCATTCCTCACTTCAATATGCCGCGGATCATTTTTCACAACACGGCCGCCTCATGTTGACAGGGCCGTTAAACATGAAGACCTTTATCTCTAAAGACAAAGGCAGGAGAGAGAGAGAGCCCAAAGTAATTCATAGATTCCCTAAAACGGGAGACGATGGAGAGATCAGGAAAGGCATCGCTCTACCATCTGTTAAAGGTAAAAATGGCAATAAATAATAATGCTAATTGCTTTCAGGCTCGTCATTGTCAAATGAACAGCTGTTTGTTAGCATAAGCTGTCAACGTGTCATTTGGAGTCATTCTTAAAGCATGTCTTTCCGATGTTGTATTCCCATAGAAGGATAATCCGGATAAAGATTATACTTGTACTGATTTCTCTTTAGTATTTATTTGTATTTTTATTAAACTGCTAAGATGTTTAGAAGGATAAACGGGGAGGATAATAAAATCTGCTTCATGGACAGGCGTGTCTGTCGTGATTGGACTGGACGGATTTCCACCACCAGTGGAACAGGAAGACGGGATTTTTATGATCCCGCCACTTTTCACTTCTCTGTCCGTCTCGCACAAAAACAGAGGTCAGCCTTTCTTTGTCCAGGCTGTCTCTGCTTTCCCTCCATGTCTCTTTTGATCTCCGGCTCACCGTTTCTCTCTCTTCTTTTTGGCTCACGAAATTTGTCTTACTCAAGGCCAAACGGCCGGAGGATTTGAAGCCGTCTCCTCGCTTTAGAGCGAGAGATGTTTAAGAGATGTAGACAGAAAGGGAGTGCAAGTCTTAAATCCATTATGAATAGATCTTAGCTGGTCTTTGGCGACGTGTCTGCTTTGCCTGTCCCTTTAGGGTTTAAGAATAGCATCCCTGCATAACGTGCTTCCACAAATCAAGTGATTTCTTGAACTGTGACTCAAAACTGGAGGAAACGCAGCCTCATATCAGGAGACGGGATGAAGACAAGAAAGTAGAGGAAGAGGATGGTCTAGTTGGTGAGACAGAAAAGGTGCCTGTGTGAACCAGTCGCCTTGAGGGGGAGGGCATTGTTCAGGTCTCTGCCCCCCCAGCTCAGAGCTCCTGCCATGGGCAAGACTTGTTAGGGAGACAGCTTCCTGTAGAGGAGGCTGGACAAGGGTTATCAAAGGACAAAGGAACCTTTTGGTCTGCTGACAGGACTGGTTGGACTCCAGGCTGTGTGTGTGTGTGTGTGGGTCACGAGCGCCGATCAGAACTGTGATGCAATCGGGGTGAGCGTAGGAAATGTTAAAACACACTTTCTCGCAAACAGCGCTCATAAGTTACATTTCCTCAGCCGCTGGAATGTTTAATGTTGGATTCTGGTGTTTAAAAATGGAAAAATTTACCGTCTGAATTAATCCAGAAAAAAAAAAAGGTTTGAAACCACAGGTCTGTGTTCAAATGATTACAAATCCTGTTTTCCCACTAAATAGTAATTATAGTGCTGTTTGTATGAGTGTTTGACAGTAATTGGATTTTCTACGACAGCAATGAGTCAAAGCGCCGGACTGACGCGCTACACCGTAACCGGCGCGGTCTGCTGGACCCGTTGGGCCTCCAGCGGCGACGGCCTTCAGTGCTGGATGCCGGGGTACTTTGATGGATTTGGAATGTTATTGGGGGAGACACGGGGTGTTACACCCCCACCCCTCCTGCTTTTGAATTTGTGTGACGGTAGAAGGCCATGAGCTCTCCCAGCCGTATTCCAGGTCTTTTCTTTTTCTTGCAGGAATGGATATAAAAAAATAAATAAATGTAATGTTCCTTTCTAAAATACAAATCAAACAAAAATTATGTCTTACATTTTGGAGTACCCACAATGCAGCATAATTTTCTGATGCACCGTCTGTTCCACCGAAGGCGACTGTGATTGATCTTGATGCCGTGATATGGAAAGCTCCGGGGCCTCGGTCGCACTTGTATTTGGATCTCACGGATTCGGTTAAGAGCTCCGATGTTTAGTCGGAGGATGAACACCTGTCACGCGGTGTGTTTAACTCAAAGTGTTGCTGTAGTTCTTCCTTTTGTTCTGTCCCACAGACACATTTTTCTCAAACACCTCAAAGGAGCATCGTGTTGTTTTTCTTTTTCAAAGAAAGGATGCATTTCATTTCCAGTTATTCTTCCATGTGTGACGTTCCTCCAGTCAAACGCTCTCGTGTGAGGCTGTTTTCCCCCCCAAAGCGACTGAAACAAAGAGGACCACCCATAACCTTTTAATAAACACACTCAAACCAGTCCATGCAAAGGATTCTCCCATGTGGCACCAATGTACACACACACACCTCTACCATGGTGTAGATAAGGGCAGCGCTGTCCCGTGCGTACGCTGAGGGGCGTGCATTATGTCCGTTCACACGTGCCGTATTTATGAGACCCGAAGACAAGAATTTACACCCCAGCACACAACCCCGTGTAAATATTGTGAGCCATGTTTGTCAATCGGCTGACTGATGAACACTCGCACAGCGGCTCCTAGAGGTGTTTGACATCTGGTTTGCAGTGTTTTTATTTTTTTTAATCTGTAAAGTAAAAAAAAATAAAAATGAAGAAAACGACAAAAAAGCTGTTTTTGTTTCATGTTTTTTAATGATCAATTAATCTCCCGAGCTTTCTTTAAAAGGTTAATCATGAATATTAAAAGTATGCAAGTGGTTTTACTTAAAACTGCCATCAGAAATTCACATCTAATAATCGGAGAACCTGAACGCACCCGTCGATAATGATAAATGTTGTTTTTAACTCAACAAATTACTAAAGCGATTCTATCATGCAACGTTTGTCATTTGTTTGTCTGTGCCACGCCTCCTTTTGCCCTGGAAGTGCTCTGCTTTATTTTCTCCTTCCCTCCGCCACCGCTTCGAGAGTAGCGCTCGTATCACGCCGAGGAGCAGAGCAACGCAGGGACATGTGGACCGCACGTGACAGCAGAGTGACGACGCCTTATTAAGATTCCTCTTCCTTTCACATCTCACTCTTTCTTTCCTTCATCTCCCTCTGTCATCTTCTGCTTTGTCCTCCTTCCAGCTCCTTTTTGGAGAGCGTTGTTCAAAAAACAACATTGACATTGAATTCTTAATCAAACGCAGGCATCCCTGGATAACTGAAACCATGAAGGGGGCAGTGGGGGGAGGGGGGAGGGGTGAAGGTAGGGGGCATCAGCTTCAACATTAAAAGGTGTTACTTGTGTCTCTGCTCATGAAAGCCCAGTAAAGTTTATTTTCGATGGGTCGCCCGAACCTCGACGCTCTGAAGATCGGACCTCGGGGATTTGTCACATGGTGGCGGAGTAGATTCAATTTAAGTGCTCTCTGTTTGCATCCTCAAAGTTTATTGACATTGCTGCACATGGCCTAAACAGCACAGTGTGCTGCTGCGCACGCACGCACACACACACACACACACAATGCTATTTTTGTTGCACCTGGAAGTCTAAGACTTGAAGTGTTTTCCCTCTGCAGTGGGGAGAGACCGAATGCATTGTGTTCCTGTATGTTTGTGTGGGAGAGAGGGAGAAAGAGATAGGTCAGACCTGTGTGTGTGTGTGTGTGTGTGCGTGAGTGTAGGTGTGTGCGTGTGTTCTGCAGTGTGACCGATCATTCTTTAACTTGCTCTTTGGCAAGAATTGTAGAAAATAGGATAAGAGTTGATTTAATATCACACTATTCTGTTTGTCACTCAACAGTGTCAAAAATACACACACACACACACTAAAACGCAGTCGCTGACTACCGGTGCGTGGAGCAGGACTTTGGTCAGCAAGGAGTGTGTTTTTATTGCGTTCCATACCGCATGGCGGAGATTGGAGGAAGGAATGTGATGTAGGTCGCGAATCTGGATTTGAAATCACTGCAGCAGGAGCGCGTGGGGAGCTCGTCACACCGCTCAGCTTCACCAAACCTCAGCATTTACAGGGGAAATCGGCCTCGCGCGCATAAACCGCACACGACCACATTTACAAGCCACTTCAAAACGGCTCGCGCTCTCCACCAATCAGGCGTGGTGTTTGTATTTGATTTTTCTACGAACAGTTGTTTTTTAAGACTGCTCCCCAGCAGAGGTTGAGTTGTAGCCGTGTGTCGTCGGTTTGAAAGCATATTTTTACAAACCGCACACAAAAACATCCACTTCAACAGATTCCTGAAATGTTCCAAGTTAAAAAAAAAAAAAGACATGCTTTTATTTTATTTTATTTTAAAGATGTTGCTTAAGTGATGGAAAATGAGTGTGAGGATGTGTTTCAGCTCGACTGTGACAGGCCGGCAGTGCAGGATTACAGGAGACCGGTTGATCAATGGGATGTTTGTGGCCTGTCGTTGGGGAATGGACGTCCATCTCTGCATGAGGCCATATACTCCTAAATTGGAGGAGAAGCAATCTTTAACTACTCCTAACTAGCAGCCTCCCAAATAACAGTGCTTAATCCTGGACTGTAAGTACAGATGATGATTTGCTTTTTGCATTTATCCATCCAACTAGCGGTCGGCGACAGTAAACACTGGGGGGGGGGGCGTTGTGTGGTTTCATCTGGTTACATTCTTTTTTTTTTTTGTCAACACTGAGGTCTCATGGTCTTTTGGATTTGTAATTTTGTCTCAAAATGTCTCCTAAAACATTAGAAACAATTATGTCTGTAAGTCCTCCGTCATCGAGGTTGAGGTAAATCATTTGTTTTGCTCGTTGTCATCAAACGTTCATGCATCTGCTGAAGTCTGAATCACCGTAGCGATCGCTGCTGATGCTGCAAAACTGCCACCGCAGGTCAGGTAAAATTCAACTCAGGTTGCCTCACTAAGAAACACCGAGGGGGTGCGAGAGAGATCTTCTGCAGTCTGATCAGGGTGAGCTGGTGTGATGCACAATGTCCAATAATGCAGAGGAGTGCCAAGAGATATTACAGGACACATTGCTTCCCTGCCCAAACAAGTTAGAGGCCATTTTTCACGGATGCAGTGCACTGTACGTGGCGTCCAGGCAGCTCGCCCACATGGCTGCATTCTCTCAAGACGATCATAACCTGCACATTGGTTCTTCACGTAAAATGAGAGTAAACAATGAATCCCAGGAGTCTAAAAATAGGCGAGACACATGATTTAAAATGGAAACAGAGTTTCAGCGACGCAGCGCATCGTGACGAGTGGCTATTATCAGCGTGCTGGAATGCGACCGGTGGAATCGCGCCATCAGCACTTCAGCAGACCATCTCTCCCTCTCTCTCGTCTCTCTTTTAAATGATATTGTGCAGTCGGGGACTCGTATTCGATGCTGCGGCTGAAGCGATGGGGCTGGCGAGCCATTCTTGGCCAGAGGTCTACCTGCTATTGGTTCCTCTCTTAGCATGACAAGTCCAGAAATATGCTTTCATGGTTCTGGACTGAAGGCAAGAGACTAAGTGTCTCCTCTTGGTTTCAGGCAGAAAATATTTAACAGCCCCCACATTAAAGGATCAAAACTGCATTTTAACATGGCGAGAACCTGGCTCGGACTCAACGGCACCAACCGCAATTCTCCTTTTGCTCTCTTATTTGTAGCCCTGCCACAAACCCGCCGAAATGTAATTTAAAGGTACACGGGACGGTGGCGGCTGCATCTCGTTGGAATGAAGGGATTGCCATTGTTTCTGGAGGTGGAACTTCATGGCATGTTAAAATCAGATTGCGTTTCAGTTAACCGTTTCTGAAGAACTGCCACGTTATGAGTCACCGAATGTGCGTGATCTCACCACCGCACCAGTAAAAGTTTGTTTTTCAGCGCTTATGAGGATATTTCTTAGTATCCACTGCCAATTCTGGTGAGCTTCTGCTATTCAGATGGATCTTACCCCCCCCCCCTGTACCTGAGTCCGTCTGTCCTCCTGTATCTCTTATGTAACCACACAGGCTTGCTGGTTGTCCTCAGAGTTCACCCCGTCTGCTCCGTCCCAGTCCTCCCAATAAATAGCATATAAAAATGCCTTGGCGACAGTTTCTGGAACCGTTTCCTCTCGCTGTTAATATGAAATCGTAAAATGTAGCGCGCTGATCAGTTTTGTCTGTGCAATGGAAAATAATACAGTCTCTGTGATTTTAATAAGTTCCATTCCTCTATCTTTTTATGGGAGTGGTTCCGGGCAACGCAAAGCAACAAACGTCCACCGTGGAACGGAGGAAGCTTTGTCGGTGGGCGGGGATAAGCTGCACGCTTTCATGGAGGTTGTGGCGGCAGCGTTGACCCGGTGCATCATCGGCCCTCCTGCCCTTCAAAAGCCTGCCGGCACATATCTGTAGTGTCAAGATATGTTTGACACAGACTGTTGGAAAAGTTCCTTGTGTCTCGATCAATTCCTGGAAAATCATTCAGCGAATGGTTGGAGAATGGAGTCGAGGAGTGTCCATTAAAGGATCACGTCAGCGATTGCGCAGACCAAGACTGGCGTTCTACCTGCCGGCTGGCACTGCGTGCAAACAGATCCAAGGAACCGGACAAACTCGCATTGACGGACAACTCGGCGTGGGAGCAAAGCAAATGGAGGATATTTGTCCTCTCATTTTGTGGCCTGGACCTTGTGTTTACACGTCATTACTGGGCTCACCTTCCACAAAGTGTCCATTCATGCCATCTGTCCCTCTTTGCACTGCACCTTTAACGTCCGTATGCTGCCTGCCCTCAAGCCCCAACTAAAGGAAACCCGTCCGGCCCAGTGGGAATTAGCTCGTCGACTATTAGCACTCGTTTTCCATCAGACGCGATTGTACCAGCTTCCCCGACTTAAAACGCCGGAGACAAGTTAATCGATGAGATTATTGGATGGTCTGTCTGCTTTGTTTAAAATGGATTGATGGCAGGCTTCTTGACAGGATGGATATTTTACTTGGTGAGCGTCTGTAAGTCACTCAAACCGGGTCCTCCATCGTATCCATCCTGTTATCACCTCTCTCTACTGCCCCCCGTCACCTGTCATTAACGTGTCTAAATCCGGCGGAGCGTCGGGGGGCCGCAGAGCAGCCGGCTGTCGGTGAGGCGAGTGAAAGCTAGGCTATATAGTTAAGTCAAAATGGAGGCATTTAGAAATAATGCATTTGAAACTTGGCCCACTTCTTACCACTACACACACACACACACGCATTAAGTAGCCAATAGACGTTGTTGACTGAGATTCTTAGTGGGTTGATGAAACGGTGTGAGTGACTTGCATTCCTTGCTGGTTGGCTCATTTGCACAAATCGCCATCTCTGCAGCGCTTCATGATGCACGCGAGCGAGCCTCGAGTTCATTAACATAGCAGCGTGCTATAATGCATCTGGCATCTGCTTCTCCCGTCGCGCCGCCTGTGCTGAAGGGCCGGCCGAACGTATGGGAAGCATCCTGTGGGATATTGTGAAATCCCTGAATGCGGATATGAAGTCAGAGGCTGTGTCAAGCGCTTTGTGCAGTTTAATCATCGTCTGGGATGTTATCCGTTTGTGTGCCTGAATGTTACTCTGTGATTTCACAGATGGAGTAAAGTGGCTGGTTGGCTCATCGCGACCTCGCTCGTCGATGAGCTTTGACTTACAATTCTTAAGTAAATAGATCAATTTTAATTCATGTTTCATTTGTCATTTTTTCCCCTTTTTAAATGGGCGCCAACTTTTGAGGTGGGAGTTTCACTATATATATTTAACTGGGGTGAATTTGGTCATCAGCTCTGAACAATTGTGAGTCTAATTTGAATTTGCATTGCTTTTACTTAGAGCAATGTAATAATTTGCCATCAATTGGCCCTGCTGGGTTCAGGGCCAGAAAAGCTTTGGGACGAAGGAGCTCTGTCGCCCGCTCCACTTGAGTTCCCAACAAGCCAATCTGGGCTAATGCCGATCAATTAGAGAAGCCCATACTTGCGCAGCTGCACATATCGAACATTCCTCGAGCAGGTGGTGAGACGAAGGCCTTCTCCCAAGCATGCTTCGTTTCTGTCAAGGCCAGCTGGGAGTCGCTGGTTCGGTGACCGGGTTGGGGCTCCATTAAGTCTTGCCAAAGCCAAAGCCTTCCAAGTGGCCGTTTTAAATCCGACCGTGTGAAATACCTCAATTGGTGCATATTACTTGCGGATTAATTAAGTCTGCAGAGTAAATAACGGTTTTCATTTCACCGTTGGCAGCAAAAGCGACGTGTGAACTTTAAGATTCTAAGGTACAGCATAGAGGCGCCAGAATTGAATGAAATTAATGAATTAAAATAACAAAGTCTGTATTAAAGATGCAGTTCTGCAAGTCCTTCTGAGTCCATATCTTTGAAGCACGGTTTGCTAGAGGGGAATACAATCGTAAATGCTTATTAAAGATGTGGGATCATAGGATTTTGGCAGCTTGCCTTAATGCAATGTAAAACCAAAGATTCAGTGTCAAGTTGAGCCAGCAGAGAAAACTGCAATGAAAAGAAGCCCAGATCGCTTATTTGTAGAGAAATATGTCTGGAACATGGAGAGAAATTGTCATGCAAATCATTGCCATCCAAGAACTATCAACAAATCGGGTTTGAATCAGGCGCCTCCCTGGGCATCTTTGTACCCGGTCATGATGATGTGATGGCAAATCATCATCCGTCAAAATGGACCTAAGACGGCGCACATGTCATCTGGAGAGTCGATGGGATGCGGTGGATTATGGGTAATCAGAGCGGGTCTCAAGACAGAGACTGAAGATGAGTGGGAAAGGAATGCAGGAGGGAGGGAGGGATGAAAAGGGGAAAAAAGAGGGGAGAAAGGGCTGTCGGGGATAATGGAGTAGCGGCATTTATCAGTCTCTGGATCTACACGTGGGAAGAGGGGAGATGGAGGGAGGGAGGAAAGGATGGAGAGATGGATTTACGGAGAGAGGGAGGCCGTCTGATGGGATGGGTGAGTGAACAAGGCAACACAGAGGTCAGGGTTCATTCCCAGTGAGGTTTTCTCCTCTTAAACAAGCCAAAGCAAAGCTGCCTTGTTTCTTCTTCAGGAGATTTATTTAAGGTAATGTATGTGTGGGAGCTTTCATTATCAGTCAGCCTACATTTTCTTAATGGTCTATTAAGGGACTCATGAAAAGCGGCTTTTTCTTTTTAATTAAACCAAAAAGTTAAAAAAATAAATAAATCTATGTAAAAACCGACTAAAGCTTCGAAGTCTCCTCACATTTCAGAAGCTGGAACAAGAAATGTTTGTCTTATTAGCTCATTCCGGATTAGGTAGTTAAAGCAGCTCTTAATTTAAAAGCTGGAATTTAATTTTACCCGATGAGACATTGAACTTTCAATCCAAGTACCTTACACAGCCTTCGGCCCTCGCAGGACAAAAGGAAGGAGAACAAATGGGTTTGGTGAGATGATGGATGGAGTGGACGGAGAAGAGCGAGACAGACAGTGATGAGTGAAGCGGAGGAGGGAGAGAGGGATGCGGAGTGTGCCAGGGTGTGTTTTCCCAGACCTCTCTTGCGTCCCCTCTGGTTGACCCTCCTTTATGGCTCTTTTACAGCCCCGGCACACTGTAGCCATCCAGAATCTGTTCTCCGGGGCGCTCTGCTCCCCTCGTCAATCCCGGCTCCAAAGCCTCAGGCGGGGTCAGCTGGCTTTTAGCACCCCCGCTCTACACCCACTGTCCTTACCCCCTCCCTAATTCACACCAGATCAAATATGAGCTCCCCTTTTTCTCCATTGTTTGAAGCGAGTGTCAGCTTGACGCACATTTTCTCACGCGGCCATCCATCAAGGCTCCAGCCAGCAAATGTCGCTGAAAAGAGAGCAGGTGTTTCTCATATTTTAGAAATGAGTATAGAGTAAGAATTCAGTTGAGACTCAGCAATTAAATTGCAGTTTATATTTGACCACTTTGAGTTTTCAAGTTTGAGCAACTTGTGTGCTGGACCTCTGTTTTAGTATAAAGTAGCCTAACGCGTGTCATTGTGCATGATAAGTGCTTTTATTTTGAAGTGTTTATGCGGATAAAACGCCTATTTATAACGAAAATATAAAAATGAATAATTATAATCAAAGGATTCCACTGCGTGTCTCTTCTTTACCTAAAAGCACCAAAGCATCAGTGTAAACACTTTAACACTTAAAATTATCTTCCCTCTAATCCTTGTTTTGCATAAAGCAGTTCCCCTAACATTTAACTCTTTATCGGCTCATTCCGACGCGGAAACCTCCTCCGATCTGGAACGGATGATGTATGAATGCACCTCGGAGTTTTCTGCCATACATTCTAAGGTTCTTATATTGATAAAACTAATTTGATCCAACACAGACCAGCGCATAGTCCAGGCCTAAGTGTGTGTGTCTGACTCCACTCATTTATCTCGGCCATTTTTCAGACTGTACAGAGAATTCCCACTGCGCCACTCTTAACTTGTAGCCCACTCATTTGGCCTCATGGAGTCGACTTCATCCGCTGATCCAAGAACAGTCACATACTCCCTGGGGAGGATTACCCGAGCGCAGTGGCCAGACTGTTGCCGGAAACTTTCCAGCTGATGCAAAATTTAAAACCGGGGTCCTGATATAGGAGGTTTTTCTCCAAGAACTATTTGTGTAGTGTACAGTAAAAGGAAAAATGGCAGCAAACGACTGCTGATGCGGCGTATAATTTCCCCTCTCAAGTCCATAACTTGTCCCCAGCGAGCTTCACTGTGCAGAGAGGGAGAGAGAGAGGGGGGGCTTTGCTTTCAGATTTTAACAAGGTGAAAAGTGGTGAGGAGGAAAAACCTTTTTTTTTTTTTTGCTCTCTCGATTTAGTTTCTGGAAAATTAGGAGAGTGCATGTAGTAAATTACGCTAACAAGGGGACGCCATCCTCTTATCCTGCCTTAAATCACAGCGGGCTGTGTGTGAGTAGATTCTCAGTCCAGCTCTGTGAGCTGCGTGCAGAACTTCACCTCTGCAAACAGGAACTCTGGGAACCAACCAGCAAATAAATAAACTTCAGTGGGGAGATAACTCAGAGCAAACCGACCTAGCAGGCACCCAGAATTCATGCACGTGGCTGGTATTAACTCTCCAGCAGCTCGTTTTTGTGGCGTTGCTCCTTTTAGATTGTGTTATAATGCAGGTCACGTCCCACTTTCCACACATACAGAAGTGACTAATTTAAATGTACATTTTGGATGGTGTCAACAAGTAAATAAGTCATTAGTCGAAGCAGAGCTTCACTGAACTCTAAAGAGAAAGCAACGTTCAAGCTTAAGGTCTCCGGGTTTCATCGGTTTTGTGTAACTGGAGTCTTTAGAAGTCAAAAATCAGCTCATTTTTGCACCTACCAAGTTGGTTTTTTGCACATATCGCTCTGCCTCGAGCTCCCTCTCCACCTCTCTTAATTCCTTGCCTTCAGCTCAATCCCCTGTACCAGTGAACTGCTGCTGACCTTTGTGCTCATGTCAGTGATGGATGCCCCCCCCCCCCCCCCCTCCTGCACAACACCTCATCCCAGTCACACACAAAAAATGACTCAATTGAGCCAGGATCGTAGCCTGATGATGCACTTCTTCTAACTCTCAGAGATATGACAGATGAGATTTTATACGGAAGTAAACTTAACTTATTCGGATGTTGCAGTAGCACCAAAGACTCTCGTCCATCCAGGGTTCAAAGACCGATTCTTTTTATCTGTCTTTCTATTTGTCTGACACAAACACACATCAGTGATTTACAATGGCTGCTTACACCTGTGCTGTTCCCCCCTCGAGCCAAAGTAAAGGCAGGACAAACTCTCTGTGGCAGCTTCCGATCGACCCTGCAAACATCTTTAGCTGACGGAGGGTGGAGGAGATGCCTCAGGTCCCCTCGGCTGAATTCTTTCTTCTTCCCCCGGTGAACCTGCACTGGAATATTTGATGGGACGGGAGGATTCAGGTCTTTCCTTTTGGCCATCTCCTCCCCCCCACATGGTCACAAATCAGCTGCACAAATTAAATCTGAAGCAAAAGTTTTTGCAGTGTGATGGAGTTTTATAGTGTAATGATGGCCGGTCAAATCACGCATACATATGGGAACATATCAGACATACAGTAGGAAGTAGGAACACAGCGACAAATGAGCATCAAGCACATTCGGCTGCACTCAGTCCGTCACCGCTGTCGGATTATACAGCGGGACACCTTACACCGCTGCTGCTGCTGCAAAAATATAAAATAAAAAAGCACCCTGGAAAGGCTTTACTGCAAGCAAAAAAACAGCCATTCATTAATCTCCTCCATCTCTGTGCCCCCTCGTTGCCCCCTCACTCTCTCTTTTCTACCTTCTCTTTATTTCTCCATCTCGCGCTTTCTCAGGAGCGCTGCAGCAGAAAACACAATCCGTTTGTATTTTGCTCACCGATTCAGTTACATGGATACATAGATTAATGTGGTTTCAGCGTGCTAATTATGTTTGGAAATGAAGGAGGGTGAAACACGTTTGCAGCTTCTTTGTTCATCTGGATAAAATGCATTTTTTTACATGGGTTTTATTTTGAAAATTTTATTCTTTGCAAAAATAATAGCAAAAATTATCCGAAAAAAACATGCTGAAAACCATCTTTATTGTTGTAATATTTCCTGACACACACGCACACACACACACAGATCTGAACACTCTGATACGTTGCCACGGACACCAGATATGTTTTTTCCATTAAACCACATAAGGAACCTCTGCAAGGTCTAATAACTAGAACAAGGTCATATTTGCCCCTTACCAAACATGTCTCTTATGTGTCCCCCCATCACGCCGTGAGCTACCTGCCTATTTAAGACCCAGGGGTGGGGGGTGAGGTTAGAGGGGATGTATACTTCCCTTATAATATGGGAAAACTGTGAGAGCAGGTGTGTGTGTGTTTGTAGTGAGAAATCTATCCGACCCTGAGGTGCCATCCGAGATGTGAAACAAGTCTCTGCATATATCCCTTCCTGGCAAACACACATGACCCCCCCCCCCCCCACACGCACACACACACACACATTGGAGATTAGTGTGCAAACTAATCAGTGAACAGGACGATATGAAACCGTTCTAGGGCCCAAAGCTCCGATATTTGTGCAGCCGCAGGAGGACCCATCCTTCTCACCTCCTCCCTCTCTGATTCTTCCCCACTATCTCTTGCTTCCTTTCATCTCCTCTGTCCAACATGTGCGAGTGCACAGGAATCCCAGGTATGCTGCGTCCGTGCAGGCCGGAGAAGAGGAGCCCAGTGTGTGTGATGGAAGCCGTCCTGCGGCTCTGGGCCGTGACGTGATGAACAGATAACGGCGCTGCACGGATGAAGCCTTTCAAACGTCTTTATCTCTCCTGCTTGTTCAGAGTCTGCACGTCTTTGTTCCCGCTTCCCGCTCCCGCCCGAGTGATGAAAGTTGTTGTGTCACGACTTTGATAGACATGTCATGACTCTCGCTGAATGATGGAGTCATTACTTTTTACGCGCTTCAAAGTTATACACATGCTGAAAAAAAGAGGAGGTGGAGATGGATTGCTCCTCCGTCCTTTCGCGTTTGTCTTTACTCCCTCCTAACGCTGTTTGCTCCTTTTCACCCGACTCCCTCCCACCACGGAGAGAAGGATCCAGCGATGATTAACCTTTCATTGCTGCATTCGCGATGCTCCGAGGGCTTGATTTTCCGGCTGCTTGCAACCAGATGCTTCCTAACCGTAATCCACCAGAGAGGGGAGACCTCACTGACCCCTGGATTCTCCACAACCATGTCCAGCTTATTACATACAAACGCTTCCACGTCTGATCCTGGCGTCTGTTGATATGCGCAGGCTCGGTCTTATCTGTCCTCCTAAAAACCCTCCAGGTCTTCATGGTCGGTATTTTGGGGTCAGCAGTTTGTCATAGATACGTTTGATCAGGATGACATGGGAGATAAAGCATGATATGCTGCTTTCGGAACTGATGCATGTCTAATTGGGTCCTTTCTAGAAGGGAGCAGCTGACGGGGACAAATGGTTCTGCTTCAACCGGACTCCCATGCCCACGTGTCTGTCTTTCCTCTATCGCTCCCCTTCCCTCCTTAAACGTGCCATTTCTCTGGATTTGTGATTTTGCTCTTTTCACTCCAAACCAAATCGTCCCCCCCGAACCTGAAGGGCTCCGCTGAGATTAAATGGGGAGGATGCAGCGAGGCGGAGGGCACCACGCAGCCAGCTAAAGCATATCACGTGTTGGACTGTCCCACCTGTTCCATTGCTGTCTCTGAAACCTGACATGAAGCCTGTCTGCGGCCCGATAGGCCGCCGCTCCTCCTGTCATCATTGTGGTTCCATTACCATGTTCTTCCACAGCAATCAAAGCGGCCGTGCATGGCCTCCTCGATGAGGTGGGGACGAATCCTCCTCTCTCACTTGATCTTTTACTATCTGTGCCTTTTAGTGGGGTTGAGAGGTGGAGCCCGGTCTCCTGGGTCCAAATTCCAAAACGCACACTGATAGCCCGTCTCCATCCATGCCTACCTGTCCGACGTTGACCTATTGGGTGTGACCTTTTCGACTGGCAGGACGCAAAGATGCAGTCGAAGGTATCGGTGTCACAATCTCACACAAACGTCCCGAAAGGAGCTATCAGATGGCCGGTTTCATGAGGACTTTGGACCCGGCTGTGCGCTCTCTCTTTCAGTCAGCCCCAGCTTGCCTTTATTATGAGGAGCCGTTACCGTGCTGCGATCAATGGGCCTTTTGTCTAGTGTGTGCAAGTGTGCATGCATCGGTGGGTTCGCTAGAATTAAACATTGTCATGTACCCTGCAGGAAGCTTGTGACCCTGAAATATAGGCTGTAGACTCCTCTTTGGATGCTTCAACTATTTACAGTGGAAATGTAGTTTGCAGGCTCAATAAACAGAACTCGGGATCGGATTCGGACTTTTCCTGACTCCTCGCAAACGCAAGTGGACCGCAGATATCCCGTTTAGTTTGATTGGATGAGTTTGTGCGTGGAACTGGGAAGGACGGCGTGTTGAAAAGCCGAGCCAAGTATTATATCCAGAAAAAGTGTTGAGTGTCAGTCAATATGTTAGGGTCGTATTCTGGATTCGTAGACCAAGGCAGGAAGTAAGAAAACGACGCGGCGTAATCAACAACAGGAATAAAGCTTAGATGAATCCCTCCTCCGACTTTAAACAGCTGAGCATGCTCTCTATCGGTATTTAATGCAGGCGGGGGACACATCTGTAGAAAGACAATGTAGCTTAGGGACTAAAGGACTGATTGTTGGGAGGCGCCACAGGCCAATTTGCTCGGAATCCAGTGATTCATTAGCTGGACATGAGCTTAACTTAATTCAGGTTGACTTGACGTCACATAAAGTGGATTTGTGATTTTTGGACAGAACTCAACATCCTCTCCAGACCTGCTGTCACCACCAGTGCCCCCCCCTCCTGAATAACCCTCGACCTCCCAGATGGGAAGCATCATCTCGTTTTTTTGATGCTTTTTTCCAGCAAAATCAAAAAGAAAAGCCCTGATTGACGATCAATAATTGGATGATTTGTGCCAAGGAGGGTAAAGAGGGTCGATAATTTACGCATGAATCATTTCTCTTGCATCTGCACATACACACACAGTGTAGGTGTGTGTGTGCATGCGAGGGGTGGGAACGACAGAAGCTTTATTTGAAGGCAGCTGCGTGCCGAGCGATTAGGAGCATCTTGGATTAGGATGATTTAATCTCTTGTGTTTGAAGATGATGGGGTATTTTAAAATTACTCCATGGACATATTATTATAGATGTTAATTAGTTTCATCGTGTGCTTAAACAAACTAAAGGGTTCATTGCATTTTTAGGGTGTTTCATGCCGTCGGCAGGGTAAGAAGTTGCCTTTTGTTAATCGTGGCCCTCCCTGAATGCAAATACAACCAGCCTGTTAAGAACGTACATTAAAACTAATTTAATTCTGATTATTAAAGGGAAATGTAATCTGGCCTGGTCCAGACGTTCTGTTCGGCTAAGAACCAGATACTAATACGATGTGCGGCACGCACATCGTATAAAGCCGACAGATGGCAGAACATTGCCCAGAAAAACTGCCCCGGGGGCGAATGGGGTGAGAGAGCGAGGCAGTGTTGCACGGGGGTGGTTAAAAGTGAATTTTCCAGCTGTTACCGAATCGTGTTTGACATCAATGCCCACCAGAAAGAGCAGCCGCCAGATTCATGCACGCCGCCGCAGCACGGCAGACAAACGCACGTTTCTTAGTGCCAGGCCTTAATTTATTTTTATTTCTTAGAAAAACAACAACTGCACACAGCCATTTGCAAATACCTCTCTTTCATCCTCGCTCTCATTTCCTTTACCTCGTTGGCACACAAAGACTCGACATCAGGCCTGCAGTGTTGCTTCTGGAACCTTTCTGCGCAGGAACGGGCCTGCCCTACCGGTGATGACATCACGCCCTGTCACATGCTGCAGTGTGATGTGGGCGCCCGAGGCCTCGGTCCGGCCCGTTTACTCATCCGCTTTCCAGCTTGTAAAAGTCACCGTGGCCGTGAAAGTTCGAGATGTCTGCTGGTTTTACGAGCGTTCTTTTCCGTTTCCATCTCTCGGGTCTTTGTGTCCTTCCCTTCTGTCCGACTTTGCTTTCCACAAGCAATCTTTTATATGTTCTATCCCTTTTCTTTCTTTTCCTCCCCGCCTCCTCCATCGGTGTTCCACTCGTCTCTCCGCTCCAGAAACCGCTTCATTCTGTGATCCCGCTTTCAACAGGCCATTGAACTCTGATGATTCACTTTGCAGCGTGCAACTTGGAGTTTAACTGGACCTTTTGTCAAGCACGAAAAGCTCCCATCAAAGAGCTCCTCAAACGTTGATTTTACCCCCCAGATAGAGAAAGACCTCGATTACCACTGCGCTGATCAGCCGGGTAACTACCGTCATGAAGATGGATGCACAGTCGCCCTCAGATGGCACAGACTGTCAGCCACCATTCATAAATCACCTTAGGGATGGCCGGCGGTTCTCAGTTATTCCTGCTTATTGTTTGCCGTTATTCCAGGCCGGGGCATTTTCTGAAGGCCTCCGGGGATAATGACAGTGTTAGTAACATGCATAAACCCTGCAATCGGATCTGGCTCCTCGCTGCCCAGGATTCGCCAGGCTGCGTCTGAGCAGACGGATGGAGCGCAATGCCAAATCCATCAGACGGGAAACAAAGTTCTTTTCCAAGAGCTGCTCAGACCCGGCGAGTGCGCCTCTGCTTTTTATAGCGGCTCCTTCCCAAGCAACATTTCAATCACTGGATCCAGTCAGCAGGGGCTCAAGTGGAAAGAGAGACTGGAGCTGAGGCGGCGTCCGAGTAAATGTGTGTGATGCGTTGCTCCAGTCGGTGCAGCGCAATTAATAAAGCATGATTAAAATAACATTTGTCACTGAAATCTACTTAAAGCCACAGAACAACTGATGGATGAGCAGACGTCGTCACCGCGGTTACAGTTAAGTAAACTAGCAAGGAGATTTAATGGATTTTCATGCTCATTACGGAATATAATATATGACGCAATCCTGTTTGCTAATGCTTTTACCATTGCAAAATATAATAATGGATGAGTCAGCGTTTGGAACTTCAAGTTTTTTTTTTTTTTTACCCTTCATCTCCATTTTTATAAAAGTTATTTTTGGGTGCTTTCTGCCAAAGCGACATCCGTTTTTTTTTCCCTGAGCGCAGCACTTGCGCCCGTCTCTAATGCACTGTGCAGCAGTTGGCATGCTCTGCTGCTCTCCGTGCTATTAAGATTCAATTTGGTCCTAAACGGCTGCTTAAGTTATGGTGGGAAACTGTTATGTCGCTGTGTTTGGTAGAAATTACAGCAGCCTGTTCCTGTTTAGGCTGCTAGTGGAAGTCAGGCAGTTGTCAGCCTGTAAAAGTTTAAGAGGACTTTCTTTATTACGCCATGGTGAGAAGCGGGACTGTCCTCGTTGGACGCGGCCGTCACATCCCTCTGCGCGAGGAAAACCAAAAGGTTCCGATGTTACCAAACCTGGAGGGGCTTCAGGGGTTTTATGCATATAGCAATGAATACACTGTAGCCATCAGATAAAACAAAGCATACAAATAAGAGAGCGAGCAAATACCCAGGGCGTCATCAATGGGGGGGGGCAAAAGGATAGAAAGGTCCTTGGAGCGACATTAACAGCCCCACAATATGCTGCACAGGCCCAGGCTCGGGTGTTTAGAGTATTTTAATAGCCTAACTGCATGTGTTTGGCCACCACAAATCCATATTACCCAACAGCATATAGGAAACCCAAGCAATTTTTAGGACCCCGTAACATCTGGCAGTGACAAAGATACATAAATAATGAAACTGGGGCTTCGCTTTTAAACGGAGCAGGTCTTCTACTGTTACGGCATGAAGACTTACAGGCAGGTTAACGATCGGGTGTCGATTACAGCAGCACCATCATTGTGTTTTCATACTGTACATACAGGAGGAGCCAGCACACTATTATTTAAATGCTGTCCGGGTGTTTTCCCAGAAGTCCTGGGCTCTTTTTTTTGTCTTGCAGGGCTTCCTCGTTCTTAACTCGTCTCAGAACGGCTTATATGAAGGTGCAGAGTGAAGGATTCGTAATGAGGTTAAAACCAACTACACACCCCTCCTTGCACCACAGGGTATCTACAAAAGCAACCTTGTGCAGGATGAGCAGATTGAGCTAATTCCGTCATCGTTGTTTTGCTTTCGGTCCTTCTTGATCAATGCTTCTGTTGTGCAGCAAATAAGCCAGTGTCCTCCTGATTGGAGCGTTTGGCTTCAGCAGTTTATGGAACAATGGTGGTCACTGTAATAGGAACAATAAGGGTTTGCAGTCGAGGACACCAAATGAATATCTGCAGCAGTGGTTGGTGTTGTGGCTGCTGATCAAAGCCTCGGTCACTTTCCTAGTGTGGCTTCTGGATGGCTGTTTGGAGTTGGCTAACGTTGCAAGAGAAGGGAGTTTCCCATCATTCGGGACCGAAGATGAGAGCAATCACAGGCTTAGGAACAATTCGACCAAGAAGAGACGTAAAACCCGCTCAGTCTTTCATCAAAATCATTTATTGGGCGATGCAAGATTTTATTGCATGATTGATTACGAAAGTCTTTGATGTGTCATTCCATCCAATCAGAAGTGCTTGCAAAATGATGTAATGACAGTCTTGTGATGTGTCAAAATGTATTTTACTCTTTATCTGCTGATGAATTGTATACTTGGGTTTTCAGTCGCTTTCATTTAGCGTTCTCTGGACGGAAGTAAATCGCTTTAAGCCAAAAATTGTGCAGAATTCTATTTTCTACGAATATCTTCGGCTCTCGGCATGCACATTAATTTTTTTAAATAAAAATGAAAGCTATAAGCATCAATGGAATCACTGGAGGATTGTCTTATGAGATGGCCGGATTCACGTCACTCTGCACAGCCAAGAAGAACAAGAGAGTTGGATTTGGCAGCACTGATCGACATCGATGTTCATAAAATCTAATAATGTGTGTGTGTGTGTGTGTGTGCGCAGTGGAAAGCTTGGGCTGAATGCTTGAGAATTTTACGCTTCTGAGAAGATTATATTCGTTCTTGAGCCTCAGCTGTTGTGGTAAGTCTTTTGCATTCCCCGGAATCCGGCGCAGTGACTCCTGTCTTTATGTTGGACTACCGTGAAAAATGTGTTTTACTTCTGTGTAATTTCAAGGAAGGTGATGATTTGCTGAAATGTGGAGTGAATTGTCCAATATAGTGAAAGAATAACAACAAAGAAAGTGGATTACTGAGGGGGAAGGAAGTGTAGAGACGATATAAAAATATGAAAGCTGTTGGAGGAAATCCTGATTCGTTGCAACCGCCGTGTTTTGTTATTTTTCCCAGTTGCTGCTGTGTATCAGCCTCATTTTCCAGTAGACGATTTCTCACCCGTTCCTTTCTTTTAGAAGCTTACAGTGCATGTGCAATACTTTTACCACCTTTTGTCCACATTAGGGTAATAAAATGAAAGTATTCAAACGGTAAAACTAAATAAACTGATCAAATCAATAGAAATCCAGTTGAAAATGGTGAAAATTTAAGACTTAAAAGATGACGTCAGCTTTCCTGATCTTCTCTGGAGGATCGTTCTGCAACCAAAGGGTGAAACAGAAAAGGCCCAGTCCCCCTTGGGTTTGAGGTTTGGGGGGGGGGGGGGGGGGCATGCAGGATTGACTCTGCGGGTCTTTCACCACGATGAATGAACACATCTAAAAATAAAAGTGGAAACTTGCCTATGGAATCCCAGAGTTTAAGATGTAGAGAGGTCTTAAAGCACCGTGAAAAGCAACAGCCCGCAATCGCTCCAGGATAATCGTAGTTTAAATACGCGATGACACAAACTTGAAGAAGGAAAAATGGACCTGATGATAAGCGTGACAGTCTTCCTGGTTTGTTATTCTTATTTTCCCTCGTGGTGTCCTTTCGGATCGAGGAGAGGAAAGCCAACAAGAACATGAAGCAGGAGTCGTTATGTCGAGAAGGAAAAGAGGGAAGAGAGCTGGATCCCTGCTCTGCTGTGTCCAACTGCTGGAAAGGGCTTCTTAGGAGGTTTAATAGGCAGGAGAACGAGGGCTGGGGTTACACGGAGGTGCAGGAGGCCTCTTTTTCTTTTCTTTTTTAACAATGAAGTGAGTTATTGTGGGACTGGGCTTGTGACGCTTCGGGGTCAAGGTCATGATCTCACCAGTGACAGTGTCTTAAAAACTTTATGATCCAAGAGCGCAGAGATCACAGATGGATTCGTGAATAAAGACGACCCACTGTCCCGTGGGACTTTACCATCTTTACGATTTTCTCTCTACACATTCCTTTTCTTATTGGTCCTTTTCGTCGCGTCGCCGTGCAGCTGCGCATTCTCCATCCTCTCCGACCGTCGGACATCTTCAAACGCACAGAGGGCATCAAAGACGTTGGCCCGGAGTGGCCTCGCTCCACATCCCCGTGCTTCCCTTCGTTCTTTTAGTTTCCACAGCTTCAACTTTGTTGTTTCTGCCCTCATGTGCAAGCAATTAAATGACACGGCCGAAACAAAACACATGCTTTGTTTTCTAGGCAGCGGGTTGGCTGCCTCGAAGCTTCCAGTTTGCCGGGTCCGTCAGATTCGGAGGAGCCGTTCTGCTGTCACGCCTCTTTCTTTGTCTTACTTGCCTCCAGTTTTTTACTTTTATCGAATCCCTCATTCTCGTCTCTCCTGCCTCTCCTCCACAGTCGCGTACAAAGGTCTTTTCATAGCGTGATTGACTGTTAATTTTCTCCTCTCTGCCCAGCTGTCTTGCTTCACTGTCACTCTGGCTCTAATGAAAGATCAGGCAATCCCAAACGGTACAGTCGCTGCTATTGTTCCGTCATGGGGCAACTGTTATTCCTGCTGTTTTGTCATCTGCGCTGGAAGCAAAACCAGAACACAGAGGGTCTTGATATGTCATGGCGTGTCCTTGCAGTGGCCTTGAAAAATAGTGGATTCTAAGTCAAGGCAGAGGGCTCCAAGCCTGTTGTAAAAGCCTTATCTTAACCCAGGAGTAAAGGAAGATGAGTTGAATGCTTTTCGTCAAACTGCTCAGTATTAATGCAACGAGAACTTGGATGGATCAAATCAAAACCTCAAATTTGAATCTCTTGTTGGAGCTGGAGAAAATAGGAGGCAGTCGCCACAGAGAATGCATCGCCTCTGAATCAACATTTTATACCCTTCAGGATAAGTGAAACAACCAACCTGCTGCTGGCGCTAGAAGAAGAGTCAAGGGACTGCTAAAGTCAGCATGATGTACCCTCTGGAGACCATGAATGTCTGGCATTGAAAACAAGCAGTCTTTTATTCGATTAGGCCCAGTGGTTATGAAGTGTATAACCTTTAGAGGGGCATGAAACCCTTCAATTTAGTTTAAATACAAACATCACAAAAATCTGAGCAGGTTCTCATCAGGCAAAAAACGGGCACACCTCGAAGTCGACCACCACGAGGACGGCTTGTCCCGCCTCCCAGACACGAGCCATGTCGCACCGAGAGGTGGACGCCAGCCAGGATAGAGAGTTCTCCCCAAAACAATCAAAGCAAGTCAAGTGTGGATTCCAGAGTGTCTCTGGCAAGCCTGTGTTGACTGGAGAGTCATGAAAGAGTGTAAAAAGGGCCTGAGCTCAAATCACGCTCCAGTCAAACAGAGGAGGAGCAATAAGGCGTTTTGAGAGCAGGGAAACGCTGTGGCTGTGGGTGATCTAAATCAGAGGGCTGACCGCGCTGCATGCACGAGGGCAATCGCTGTGCAAGCTGACAAATAAAGACTCTCTTGCGTGTGTGTGCGTGTCTGCATTTTTATTGTTTCACAGGCATTTCATTACAATATGTGCTTTCTCCGATCTGGTTGCGTAGTTTCTGCAAAAACGCACAAAGAAAAACAATCACATCAATTCGCATGGCACTCTGAGTGTTATGAATAGCAGTCTGAGAATTTGTCTGCAAAAATCTGACCAAAAAAAAAAAAACGGATTCGATTTCATTTTAATTGTGTTTAGCTATGCGATGAAAAGGCAATGTGATTTTGCCACATTTGCAAATGAGCTTAAGATCTTGTTAGCTGCTTATTTGATTTTGAGCTTGGTCCAATATCAAGCTTTAAGCGTGCAAAGAGAAAAAGCAGACGCGTCTATCCGTGCACCGAATTGTTGGAAGGCTGAAATATTTGTGTCTGTGTTGACGGATGATTCCACCGTACTGCTGAAATAAAATCTTTTTTTGTGTGCTGTATGTAGAAGCTGCAGTCGAGCTTTAATTTAACCGGGTTGCGTTGCTGCTGCTGCTGAATGAGTTAATCCTGGCGCTCAATTTCTGCACTCGTGTCTCGTCTTGACTGAATGGGCGTCAACTGTCAATGGTTAATGTCAGATCGAGTCGCACCTACTTTAAATATCTTAAAACAGATTATATGCTTCGTGCTGATCTATCTTTGATTTATTTATGATGCAACACCGTCTGCTCGGCTGCCGGATTTAAATGGTTTGCCTTTCGCCTGCTAGTTCACATCGTCTTTCCAGCTAAACGTAAACGTGCAATGTGGGCATTACAGACACACGCACGCATAAACAGTGTTTTTTTTTGCATGCCTAGGGGCTCTGTTGACCAGGACAACTGCCCCTACTAGGGCCAAACTGATCTCCGAGGAGTGATTTGAAGACTTTCTGCAAAAAATGCAAAAGTTGCGACGCCTTCCTGATGCCTGACTTGGGAAGTTGGCGAGCTTCAGGTTGTGTGTGGGGGGGGGGGGGCTCTACGGTTAAAGAACCGACCAGCAGCCCAAATCGGTTTCCCGGCTGCAGGTTTCTGCTTTGAGGTCTGCTGTAACGCATTCCAGGCGGCAGGCAAGGGAGAAGACGTCGTCTCGGCCGCTTCTAGAGCCGGTTCCGGGGAGTATTCATTCAACTGTATAACATAGATGTTATAATTAATCTGTAATTCTCTCTGCCATTTTGAATATGTTCTTGGTCTAGTTAATTTGCCTGTCGGCAGGATTACAGGAAAAACTAACGAGGCATTTTATTTGTTGAGCCTATATGGTCCTCCCTCAGCCCGCGGACCATTACTTTGTGTGCTACAATGCGTGATGATCGAGAGGGAGATCTCACGCCATAGATATGAACGGCCACATTATGGAACCACATTTAGCCACTGGTTGCTCCAAGGGAAGCATACTTTAAAATCTTTTTTTTTTTTTAATCTGCTCTAACTGTGTTTTAGAAGGAATAAATCCACCCTCTCAAATTATCTTTCTATACCAAAGGCAGTTCTCTGAAATCATACCTCGTGGGTCTTAAATTTATAACAGGCCTACCGGTAATTGCTGAAAAAAGCTGAACTGACTCGAGGCAGAAACGTCCAGAGCAGCGCGACGTCTTTGTATTATTCATCACATCGGCAACCAGAGAAACGCACCGAAATGCCGCATTTAGCTTTCCCTCGTCAAAGGCTCGCGAAGGCCTTGTGTGTATCAAGAATGTCTCGAGGCACTTCATCAATATATCAAGGCCATTCCATACAAAGTGATGACAGGTCTACATTAAGGAATGGCAGGACGGTGCAGCTGGTCTGCAGGTGTTTGCGGCGCGATGCCGCGATTGTAGTCGAAGCCCGTAGACCCGTGTTACAGGTCGTTGGTTCTCAACCCAACACCTCCACTGTCTTGTTCACCAAAGTGCAGTTTGAAGCCAAGCTACCGTTTCTTAAAACCGTTTCTTCCCTCTCTGCCCGCCTTGCTTTCACATTTCCGCGCACTAAAGGAGAACGAACACGCAGCGCTGCCTCTTTACAGCCCAGAAACACTTAGAGAGGAAGAGCGGCACCCATCTCCTTTTTTAAAAGCAGGTAATGACCCTGTGTGGAGGGAGTCTGGCGATCGTCAGCAGTGACGGCTCAGTTCAAAGGCTCCATGCTGTGTAATATTAGGCAGACAGAAAGTCCATCCACCAGATGTAGAGTTTGACACACTCCAGTGTCTGCAGCCTGCAGCTATGCAATACACACTCTTGACTAGCAGGCAGCGTTCGTACACACACACACACACACACACACACACGGGAGGGCTGGTAGGAAATCTCTGCGTCATTAGTTCAGATTAGTTCCTCTTTCCATGTGTCTATTTTTGCATCTTTGCGTCTTGCAGTCAATCCATCGGCCTCATATCCAACCCCAGGATTAATTTTATCCCCTTTCCTCCAACGTAGGCGTCAGTTTTATGCCTTTCATATAAAAAAAAAAGGCAATGAAATCTGTGAAATCATTTTGACGTTGCCGGGCCGTGTGCGGCATTACACTCTTAACTGTAGCATCAAAGGCTTGGATGGGGCCGGGTTTATTCCCTCATCTTCGGCCTACGCTCAGGGCGAATGGCTTAGCTTTCTCAAGGAGGAGGCAGACTCTTTGATCCGAACTGTTCCTCCATCCACATTTGTCACTGAAGACGTCAAACGAGTGGACTTTTAGTGTCCCGGCTTCCCGTTCCTCAACCGGTGGCTTGTGTCTGGCCGTTTGAGCAGGAGGGAGGATTGCTTATGTTGGCGTGACGCGGGCTTCAGCCCGTTGTAGCTTCATTGCCGTGAGAAGGCCTCATGAAGCTGCGTAATGTCTGCAGAGGAGCGATTCTGCCACAGCGTTTGCTGGTTGCACATAAAAGGCGGCTCTTGCAAAGGTAATAAAGCAAAAAACTGTGCATGAGTTTGGCTGCTCTTTTGCAGAAGAGAAAAAAAATCTGACGAGGCAAAAAGAAAAAGGACGGATGATCGTGTAACTTGATAAGATGCTCGGACCCATGCGATAACATCTGGACCCTAACGATGGACTGCAAACGTCTTCCACATGCTCCCACTGTCTCCACCCGTGTCCTCTTCTTTTCTTCCCTCTGCCTGTCTTACCCCATCACATCTGATTCTCCCTGGTTCTCCCTTTTCTCACTCCTCGCCTCTCTTCCCCCTTCTGCGCTGTCTGCTTGTTGTTTTATGAAGGAATGCTCCGCCGAGGAGTGCATTTGATCTCAGTACTGCTTTGACCTAAAGATGGAGGGAGGCCTTGAGGGAGGAGGGTTTGAAGGCTGCATGTGTCCCCAATTACACCGCCGAGTGTAATTCACTGCTCCACTCCGGTGGACTGGAATGAGTCGCCTAATCAAGGCCAGAGTACGCTAACCTGCTGCCAATTCTGACACGTAGAGACAATGCGCTTGCATGACTCTCTCTCTCTCACACACACACATGCACACGTATGGCATAGACGTGGCCACATGTCGGTAACGCCAGTAATCTTTTTAGTCATGATCATTCACCATGACCAGCAGGAAAACACGCTGGATTATAAAATCAGTCTGCCGATCTCTGATGACGATAAGTAATCAATAAATATCTGAAAGTAAATAAATAAGCAGGCACCCCCTAAAATCTTTCATGCCATTAAGCTGTCTGACACGCGCCGTTCGCATTGCACGCTTGTAATTTATTAAATAGAAATAAGGAACACAAAACCTCGAGGTTTCCATGCCTGTAAAAAGGACAAGCCAAACCAGGTGTGCTGCAGCCATCAGATAAGAGTCAGATGATATGGAGCTGCACAGCAGGATGTGGGATCCTCCAGATTTCATCTGTACAACCTTGGAAATTCTTAAAAGGGAATGAGGTAATACAAGACGGGCCTTTGTTACTGTCTTCCTCATTTAGCATGTCTCATCTGCCTGTCCTCCTTTCCATCATCTGAGGTGGAGGTGGATCAGCTATGAAGGTCTGGTTGAGGGGCCGGGGGTTTACGGGAGGTGAGGTGAGACGGTGGTTTCTGCTCACGGCCGACATCGCGTTCATCCTCCTTTTATGTATTTTGCCCACCTTAAACAAAATCCAGACGTTCTACATCCTCCTGTAATTCCAACCCCCTCTGTTTCTTCAATGCTTTCCAACTTCGGTCCACAATGATGACTTGGGGGGGGGGGGGGGGGGGGGCAGATAATAATAACATGTAATAGCTTTCTCTTTCATTCAGCCTTTGTTTAACCAGGTATGTCCCATTGAGATCAAATATCTTTTATAAGGGAGGTCTGGCCAAGGATAGCAGCAGCGCAAAGTTTCCACATAAAATCCCATCAATCACCTGGATTCAATTGATTTCACCGTCGTTTTAACCCATTAATCCATCAAATACAGTGAGATCATGGTTATCTGTTTTGAAGCGTCTGTGAGGCCTCATGAATCTTTGATTATCAGCATGCTAAATTGTCCTTGGAGACAATTTTTTTTTTATTTCCACAAACAAGATTATTTCTACTATGTCTCTTTCTTTTTGTTTGTTTATTTCCTTATTGTCTTTCTGTTATTTATGTTTTATCCTCCCTCTTTCTGACATTACCAATGGGTTTAAGGGGAACTGGGAATCAGAGCGTTAGTGTGTTGGGCCACGTAGTTGCTCACTTGTAAAGGCAGACATTTAATTTCACTAGAACAGACAGAATTTAAATCAAACCTTCCTGTTAAAAGAATCCGTTGAAATTGAAGTATCACCAAGGATAAATGTGCACTGCTGTTATATTCTGGTTTCAGCCTCCTTCGGCTCCTCCTTCCCGCTACTCATCGCTCCCATCCTTTCTACTCATCTCTTCCATGCCACCATTTTCCTCCTCACAGCTGGAGGAATGCTGGTGCTTATTTTCCTAACCTGGGATGAGGAGAGGTTCCCGTCGAGCGTTGGTGTGGTTGACAAGGAAGAATAAGAAAAACTCGGGACGTTTTTACTGGAAGCATTTTTTTATTTTTTACACACATGGTGTTTCGCTTTCGCTTTCATCTCTCTGTCTTAGTATAACTCCTTCTCTGCTTGTTCTGTGTTTTTGCGTCCGTTTCAACTTCTTCCGTTTTCCCAAGTCTGACTTTCTCTCTGGCCTGGAGTCAGATTTTTTTGTGCATGGTCGAGTCTATCCTGACAATCGCACTGAGCTGACCAAATGTCACACCCAACTTCCCAGAATCCTGACAGAAATCAGCGGCCAATCAGCTCAATAGAGGCCGTAACGTGAAAAAGCACGAACCACAAAACTGAGTTCCTGGCAGAAAACATCTACATAGCCTAAAAACACTAAAAATTATTTTTATGATTAATGATACACACCTTAATTTATTTGGAGCTCCAAAGAAATATGCCCAATGACTTTTGTGTTTTAATTTCCCAACCCTAACTGTTGGCGTGATGGAAGACAGACCGGCAGCATTCTGGCTAATAATGCTAATGTCAACACCATCTGATGTCATTTCAAATAAAGATGAAATATCCGAACCTTCACACGGCTGTGCTCTGGGCTTCATCAACAGCGTCCGGGCTACATACTCCCGTTGACTTGAGATGCCCTTTCCTTCGTTATGTACAACCTGCAGATGATGTGAGAATTCAACCGGGTGAGCGAGGAAATGCCAGCAGACGGTTTTTGGCATGGCACCCAACTAGTCTCATGATGTCCAAAACGGAGCAGCGTTTGGAAACCAGCAGATGTATCCTGCCATTCCCAGATTCCCCTGGCTGGGGGGGGGGCTCTTCTTTTTGAATTTGTCATCCTTGAGGAATCTTGGAATGCCGGCGGTGAGCTTATGGAGCGCGTGCGAGTCCTCGGCTGCACCTGAGCTCACGCCAACACACAAGCGCAGGCGTGCATTCAACAAGTTGTATGTCTCATTCACACTACGAGCACACATGATGCACGATTTTGCAGGAAAGTCACTTACAACTTTTAGGTAGAAATTTCACATCTTGCTCTCCGCACCTGAAAAATGACTCGACACGGACATGGCATCTACGTGCAGCACGTTTGTGCCAGTAAATGCGATGCTTGTGTGTCAAATACATTACAGCTTGTTCTGCAGAATGCGCCTGCGTGGCGCGTCCTCTGCATCGATGCGTCACGCAGACATGCAGGAGCGATGACTCTCCACAGGACTGCATGGGCTCAGTCGATCGGCTGGGAAGCGATCGGATTTTCACGCACACACTTGTGCTGGAGCTGTCAGGTGAAAAGAGATGCGCGCCGCAGTAGGTGGTAACATGCCTGCGCACATTCCTCAATCGTCTGCTTACACCGTTGGTAATCGGAGCCAAGGGGAGCCTCACCCGAAACGGGCTAACCAGGCCTTAAACATCAGTTGTGTTTCCATGAGATGGGTGGGGCGTGCAAAGTTAGCATCATGAAAATTCATAGCCACATACACCCTCTCTTGTAATGCAGATTAGTGAAACGGCCTTCGCTGCACAGACATCCTGTCCCTGCAGCATCTGTGTCAGGTTTACATGATGTGTGTTTGCGTGGATCTCCTTGCTACTCGGGTTTCCGCACATATTTTAAAGACATGCAAGTCGTTTGCTGGACGTGAAACTTTAATTTGCCCATGGAAACAAATGTGTGGGTGGATCTGACCGGTTAGATGCGTGCGCTCCGCGTGAAAGTAGAAAACTGATGCCGTATCAAATGTCGACATGAAAACGCGACTCCAGTTGTTTTCTTGTGCCAGAATTCTGCTGAGAGTTGATGGAAAGTAAAGAAATGACGATAAGTTGTGTCTCAGCCGTCCTCGCAGTGCGGCTGTCAATATATGGTCAGTGTCCGGTGTTTATACTATTAGGGAGGACGAGGGAGAAATGCTACTACAGTTTCAGTACCCCCCCCCCCCCCCCTCCATTTGATGGATGGTGGTTACATGGAGCAGAGGTGGAGCGAACTACAACAAGAAAAGCCAAATGAATTCCCTAATGGAAGATCACATTTTGAGTCCGCTGCCGACCGGCGTCTCCGGGAGTTGTCAGGATTCGGCCTCTTTCTTAACCTCCTCGCCGGCACTCGGCTGCGAAGCGATGAACGGCGGCTCGTGGCGGTTTGTCAGTGCAAGCCTGACACTGACATGGTCTTCGGCAAAGTTGACACGCTGCCGTTTAGAGCAGCCGTTGGTCTGTGTCAGCTTCGAGCTTATTCTTGGCCGACTCGGGTTTCCGGCGAGCAGCTCCGCTCCGTGTTCAAACCTCCGAAGCGGTTGCGGGGTCAGACTTTAATGTGTGATGGATTTACAGCTGCGTATTCAAATCAGAATGCAGAGTGTAAATCCATTTCAAGTGAGTCTGTTTAAATTCAGAATAAAAGTTCTGCAGCGTCAGCGCGTACGGAGTCGTCGCCATCTTGTTTCGGAGTATAAAAAAACAAAAATGCAGGTACTTTAGCCGCGTTTGAGCCAGAGCCCAAAACTTCCTCCGACATGTATCGAGAGTTTGCGGTCAAGCCAATCTGTAATTTCAACACAGTCTGGCTTCTCAAAACGTGCAGTAGAAGTCGAATGAAATGGCCTCCCCACTTGTGTGTGTGTGTGTGTGTGAGAGTGAGTGTTTGTTCTTTGGTCCATAATGTCCTCAGGTGAATATGTGAACTGGGCTTGCTTTTATTCCCCTTCATGCACCAGTTGAGAGAGCACACACACACATACACAGAGTTGCAGGTTCTGTCTGTGTTTACAAGATATTTATGCCGCACTGTGAGTGAAGGCTCGGTTCTGATTGGCTACGACTTATTTCCTTCTCTCTCTGATGTTCATGTGTGACCATTGCAACACAAACCGGCTCCCCGCCTGGTGGGATGGCCCATTTCTTAAAAGCCCTCACATAGTCCTCCCCTCAGAAGCCTCCTTCCCTCCATTCATCTTCAACTATCTTCCCGCCGCCTTTTTTTTTTTATTTCAAACTTGGCATGGAAAATCTTTATTTTCTTGAAATCCCCTGTCTGTTTGCCAAGACTGCAACTTCCTGCTTGCTTTCCAACTGTAAGCCTAATTGCACTAATAAGTCATGAAGGTACCTTGAGCCCCCCCCCCCTCCCATATGGTGCCACCCTCTGCCATTAGCTGCTTTTTTCACCTTATCTTCGTCTGTAACGCTGCAGATTGGTATGTAAGACAAATACTTTGCAGAGAGAAGAATAAAAAATAAAGACACAACAGGAGAAGAGGTTGCTGGATGGAAAGAGATCCAAAGAGAAATCGCCGTTCCATTCACATCCATGCAAATCTCTCCATCACCTCTTTAAGGCAGGAATATGACATTGCTTTATTGTGAAGTCGGCGGTTTTGCTTCCAGATAACCCTAGAATTAGGGCAGATTTCCCGCTAATGGGGAAGGAAGAGGACCTTGGGAAAGGACCTAATAACAGAGTGGGACAGCTCATACATCAGTTTTACTCACCGCACCAACCCGCCTGGTTTCAAATGCAGAACCCCCCCCCCCATACCCACCCACCCAGACAAACAGCATATTATGTGCAAAGCATATCCGCTCAAATTGATCATTTCTGTCCTTACTATCCGACAGTCTCTCTCACTTTATCCATCACCCTTCTTTTACCCATCACCCCCCCCCCCCCATCCCAGGCCTTGACGCTTCTCATATCCTGCCATGATGATTCTCAGAGCTCTGCAAGTTAAAAACAACAACAACAATAATGACCTTCCTAAACCTTTACAATAATAATGCATTTTGCAGTTCAGAGGAAAGGGTGATACTTTTGGATGGATGTTTGGTCTCATACCAAATATCTGAAGGCGTCACTGCTGACATGCTCCCAGAAATATGTGGTCCACTTTCTGTTGGATGTGATTGAAAGTACTTTAATGGAAATTACTGTAAAGTTGGGGTTTGGGCGGCCAAGGTTATCATTTTAATAAGAAGCCAGTCGGCTGAGATTCCATCGATGCTTCTGAGCCAAGTTGTGGTTAGCTAAAAAGGAAAGGAGTGAAAAATGATCTATAAATGATAAATGAAAGATTAGCTGGTTGAAGAGACGGTATGAAGCCAATTTCTCTGGAAAATGGTGAGACATAGGAATGTATCGGAAGAATGAGTAGCTTGAAATGCGTGCATGGGTCTATCTGCAGAACGTTCCAAAGTCAATCTGAATGATTCATGTCACAATTTGGGTATTTTGCATTTTAAGTGTTACAAAATTGTCTTTTCCTTCCAAATGGAGGGAGTGCCTTCTCACCCGTTCTCCAAAAAAATGCTCATACCCTGCAGTCAAAGTCAATGGTTCGTCATTATAAACAGCCCAGATTACTCTTACAAAAACAATTCATGTGGCAATTTTCTGATCTGCCACCTCTGTATTTTAAGTTTCGGTCAAGTTGAGACTCTTGGAACTGTTTGGGTATGGCTGTGGTCGTGGTTAGAAGAGGACATGTGGAAACTATTGACTGCTGAGGGATTATTACAGCAAGATCTGACAGAACATATTCTTCTTCTCCTCTAAACTGTTCTCCTACTTTAGGATCAGCAGCTGCTCAATATGCATCATATTTAACAAAATAAACTCTGAATATCTCGTTTTCTTAGGGTGGGCTGGGCTAAAACTCGAATAAAAAGTGTTTCTTGCAGCTATGCTGAACCCATATTACCCTCATTGTGCACCTTTCCCCCCTCCCCTCCTCCTCCTGTCCTCCTATTCCCATGTGCAGCCCGTCTATTGAACTCTCACCTGGTTGCACTTGGCCGGCTTTCTGTTAGTGAAGCTGGTGAGCTGCGACGTCCCCTCTCCTCTGTCCTTTGTAAACCACAGAGCGCCGTGTTTCTTTAAGCCCATCCACCCGGAACATGGAGGGGATTTAGTCTCACCTTGGGGGCCAAACCTCTCTCTCATACACTGTCATGCTGGGAGCCTTCAGGAACAACCCAACATAGCACAACTCAGTCACATGAAAGTACCGGATGAATGCATTTCAGTTCTCAGAAAACAACACCGGCCCGTCTACGGATCTGTAGCGGTCTTCGGCGCAGCTCATAAAGCTGCCAGCCGGCTGTTGGGATCCTTTCGCCGAGCCTCTAGACCCGTCGCTAGCAGGTGCAAGGGCCCAAAGCTCTGCTCATTAACAGCTTTATTTCACAAGCACAGCCACATAGTTGTTACCATCCTGACACAGCGTGTGTGAAACAACACATTATCACCCAATTAACATGACCCTCGGCCGGGCGCCTGGCCCCGTTTGGCTGCAGACGTTCTCTCCTCTCTCTTCTAGACTGTAGCACTGCACGCCACGCATGCAGTGTGTGACATTGCCTATTCTTATACGGATGAATAATAGATTTTTAAATGGTAATATATATTTATATTGCTGATAAAGTGGGCTAGGTTTGCTAGGTTATAGGATTCACCTGAACACTGAAGCCCATTTTTCTGTCTCCTCTCCCCTGTAATGAGAAGCAGAGGGCTTCTGTCATCAGCTAGTAATAATGCAGAACGAGGTCCGCACGGCTCGCTGTTCGGCTCCCTGTCATTCAATAAAGCCTTTGATCTGCACAAGCAAATTCAGACTGTTTTCATCTATATTTTTGCATTCAAGGTAGAAAACTGTTTAAGTTTCACATGTAAATGCAAGTCGAACACGGAAACCGGCTTGATGATCAGAAAGCCAGTAGAGTTCTTGTCAAGTACTTCGATATTTTGTCACATTTAAACCGATGGAGTCTATTTTCAAGACAAGTCCTCTTTCCCACTCAATCTTATTATATCCCAATCCCAATGCTAATTCCTGCATGCTAATAGTCTTCCCCATTTCCTCTGTTTGCAGGGTCTGAGCTTCCCCGAGACCCCAGTGTGCTAGCTGCCACTGCATGGAACGGCTCTAGCGATGGTAAACGCACACACATAAACACACATGAAAAGCAGACTTTCAGGACATCTTCAACAAGCCGCGTCAGCGAGCCTTCACCTTCAGACAACCAGACGGCACACGTTGTCGCAGTATCATTTCTATAAAGGATAATTGATGGAATGAATTACACATTTCCTCATTTTCCATTGACCTACTTTTATTTTCTTCAGTGGCGCTTCAAAATGCTGTGGCTACGTCTCCTATGCCTTCCTCTCTCTATTTGTTGGCGGATCTCCTGCTCCGACCTCTATGCTGACCCGATGATTTCATCTTTCTTCAACAAGCTTTCAGCTTGTTTCAAACCCTGCCAGCTATCTCCATCCCATTTGGGACGTATAGGGGAAGTACACAGTTTGATGAGGTAAATAGAAATCAAGAGTTGTTTGCAGATGTGCTGCAGCAGCAGATCGTCGGGCAGATGTTTCATCCGAGGTGTGCGCTTTTGCTTTTTGACTGTAGGTAGAAAGTGACTTTATTCTGTGGCGGTGAAATCATCTCGTATCCAATCCCTAGTTATGTTTTGATTTGTAGCGTATCTCTTGGAAAGAAAGGTTTGATTTCAACCAAGGGTCCGGACAACCAATCGGTTTCTCTGGCTCTTGAATCCGCTGCAGGTCCTTCACAGTTTGTGAGGTTTTTTTTCCAACATCGTTCGGCCCCATAAGGGGACGACGACACCCGAAAGGCTGCTCGCTTTGTCCTTCTGTTCCTTTCTCAGAAAGAATTCTTGCTCGGTTATTTAAAAAAACAAACATTTGTGGTCAGGATGGTCAAGTCTCCAGGAGCCGCTCCGGTTTAGATCAGCAGATCACGCCGGAGGAGGAATTTAAAACTGCCGTCCTGCTGCTGACAGGAAGCAACAATTGAACCGGATTCATAAAGTTTTCTGGATGTTATCATGACACTGTTGTTCCAAGTTATCAGTCAAATCTCGACCCCTCTCCTTAGTTTCCCCTGCCGTTGCAGACCTGACCTGCTGATGTGGAAGATGGCTCCTTAATTCAACCTGATCTTTTCACTCTCCCATTTTCGTCTGGCTTGTTTAACTCATCTCGTAGCAAAGCCGAGTATCCCACAACATCTGTCCCACAAAAACGCATCACGTTCAGCGCACACAAGAAGGAAGACGGTTGTCTCTGGGTGCCGTGGAACAGTTTGGTCGACTCTCGCTGTTCAGAAAGTCGTGTTCTTCCCACGGTGACGTGGAATATGATCAACTTTCAAGATGTGCGCGCCCCAACGTGGCCGAGAAATGGATCCGTGTGTCGTTTTGAGCGCCGCCCCGTGCCTAACATCTGTTCCTTATCTGATGCATTGATGGTGATTGCACCACTTGTTTTGTCTGCAGGCAGGGACTGGTTTTGATTGCCCAAGCAGACAGCATTCAGGTAGCGTGGCTCTATCAGCATGCATCAGTAGCAGGAAGTTATCCTGCTGAAAAAAAAACCCATTATTGGGCTGAAATTAGGGGCGATGATAGTTTACTGAGCCCGGCCTCCCTGAGGCGTCCTCCTCTCTTTTCTTTAGTTGTTTTTGATTCATTTCACTTCCCTTAGTTCCTTTCTTCTCCCAGTTTCCCCGCGACCAAGCTTTAATGAAATGTACCTTCAGCCTCAGCTGGCAGTGCTGCGGTCCCGCTTCCTCGGTGTGTTTGGTTAGCTGCGTAGCTGCTCGGGTTTCTGCATCCGAGGCCTTGCTAAGAGCATTCTGACCAGCACAGCTTTCACACTTGTATTCCCACACGGTGTTGCTCAGGAAGTGGAAAGGTATAGTGTAACCCGTCTAGTTTGGAACATGCGTAGTTTGTGTGTGTGTGTGTGCATATGTGTGTGTTTGATTGTGCAAAACCACTGCGGGACAATTCAGGCTGATGACAGGGCACCGTTTAGACTACGACCGCCACATTAAAGGGACAGTCCGCAGCAATGGTTTGAGTTTCACAGCCCCCCCCCTGCTGCAAAACACCGCAACACTCGCCACAAGACAATAACATAGAGAGTGGCTTTGTTACAGACATTTGGCAGGACATACTTCTCTTCTTTCTCTCTTCTTCACCTCATCATCTGTTTCTCCTACCCCTCCTTTATTTGGTCAAAGACTAAAGCCCCCCCCTCGCATCAATTCGGCTCGTGAGATGTTGACCTACTTGCACACACATCTTTTTAAAAGAGAGTTGATTCTCATTTTATACATAAAGTACATTCTGTGTTTCGATAACACGGTCAGAATTAGCAGACGCGTCGAGGTGGTGACGTGTTTCCTCATCGCGTGAGCCGGATCCAGTTCTCGCCGCTCATGGAAGTGTTTGGATAGATTCCCAGTGGGTCCCTCGTGACACCTCCATTCTGATCTATTCTCTGTTTTGGCTTCAACATTGCATATTTAGCGTGGTGCTTTATTTTGCGTGGAGGTGATGACACGTGACTAAGGGGAGTGTTTTCGGAGCTTGTCCGACACTCGAGCTTACATCTGGACAGCAGGTGCTCATCACCTGACTGCCAAGTCTGCTTTTACTGGAGGATTCTTCCTTCCTGGAGGCGGAACCTTATTTGTCACCGGTATTGTTCATAGAGGAGAGGAACAGGACACAAAAGATGTCCCAAGACCGTCTACTAAATATGTGATCCAGCAAAAAGTTAACAGACAAAAATGTCTTGTCTCGCGACATTTAAAGTGATCAGAGACGGTAATCCAATCAGGCGCAACACTTTTAAGTAGAAAACTAAAGCAAAACACAAAGCAAATGGCTGAGTAAACAAGTTCTGAAAAGAATCTCGGGTAATAAATGAGCTGCTGAAGCTGCTGCTCTCTATTTTCATTATTTAGTCTCTGACACACTCAAACTCGTCAGCGACGTAAATTGCATTCTATTACCAGATTGGACTTGGTAACCCATTTTCAAGGCTTGTTAAAGCCCTGCTCGGTAAATGTTCTCCATGGTAGATGGAAAGAAAAGATTATTTAATCACCTAATGAACTGTCTTGCAGAGGCATGTTTTTCCTGCTGACTCGGGTATTTTCTTCTATAACATTATCATGTAAGTGTGCTGCGTTCTTTATGAACACACATGTCAGGAGAGGGAGAGCCGTTTCAGAAAGCGTCCTGGTGAGGAAAGCATGACCTGGCAGCTACAATCTTCCCTGGAAGGTCATGTGACATAAATCCGCTCCCACATCACAAATCTATGTATTTTAACTTGCAGTTATGTTGTCTCATGCATAGATGCCCTGACAAATGGATTTTCCAGCTCTGTTCAAGATTTTAATGCGCCGGTGTCCTTGCATATATAATGCGTTTCTGTGTTTTTACTCCGAGACCTCTGTTCAGACAAATTGAAGCTTGTCCGTCTGGTATTTGTGATTCCCCCGTACATGTTTTTCCTCCTTTGTTTGTTTTGGGCGGTTTCTGCAACCAGGAGCATTTCTGCATACCTAAGATGGGTTTTTGGGGTTGAGGAAAGTTTCCAGAGGTTTTCCTTGACATTAACACCGATGTTTTTCCTGCACATTAAACTCTTAGGTGGCCCTTCAGATAGTTTTTTTTCTGACCACCTGAAGGAAAACGTGGTTCATGCAAAGAAAATGTATCTTTGTCTTTCCCAACTCCTGAAATAATCGGTGTAATGACGAGGGATCGGGCTCGCGCCTTCAGCCTGCTGTCTTTTCGGCTTTAAAGCCTGAGTCAGATCGCAGGTGATGTTGCCCCATAAGCTCAAACAAAAGCTGTGGAAAACGGTGATAAAAAATGTTGCTTTCCGACTATTTTTTAGTCGTCGGCATATTGTTTTTATTTATCTGGCTGAGATGTAGTTCAGTAAGTGTTGCTTGATTTATGTCTTGTTTCTTGGCTTTGCGTAATCCAACATTTTCCCCTCTCCTTTTGTCTTTTTGTCTCTAAATAACCTGAAACCGGACGTTTCATGTCTTCCTTTCTTAATATGGACTTTCTCCTTTTTTATTTATTTTTTTAAATCTCCACATGCCTCTGTCTCGTCCAGATTCCCCCTTCATCCATCTCGAAGCCCCTATGAACAACATCACCACCTCTCTGGGCCACACAGCTGAGCTGTTCTGTCGCGTGTCCGGCGACCCGACGCCCACCGTACGCTGGCTGAAGAACGACGCGCCGGTGGTGCAGGAGCCGCGAAGGATCTCGTACCGATCGACGCCTTACGGCTCGCGCCTCCGCATCCGCAACCTGGACACCACGGACACCGGCTACTTCCAGTGCGTGGCTACCAACTCCCAGGGCACCGTGTCCACAACTGGCGTGCTGTTCGTCAAATTCGGTAAGGCGCGTCGGCGGTGATGGTGGCATGCACCCAACTAAAGATGTCCCGCTCTGGTTCCTTTTAGCAGCACTCACTTCAAGTTGGTTTTTTGCCTATAGCGAGCAGTTTGTGGAGAGTGGAGAGAAAGTCTGGGAGTAATATTGTCTATCCTGTTGTAAAGAAAATCCCCTTGTCTTCTTTTCCAGATCCACTCCCTACACCTCTGCCAGGAAGGCCAACGTAAGTCGCTTTTCCTCCATGCATTTTTTCCCCCCTCTGTCAGTGTGCATCGTTGCTTCCCGGCATACAACACGTGGCACCAGTCAGGAATGGTGTCGCTTGAAAACTGCAGTTGACTAAATAGATTAAAGAGCATTAGGCGATGTGCCTGCAGACCGTCTGCTGGAAAATGAGGAATTGCTCATCTCGCTGAAACCAAGCATCTAAGCCTGAACACACCAGACACTATTACATTTTAAATTATGCGAGTTCAAATCGCCTGCCCCCCCCCCCCCCCCCCCCCCGTCCCACCCCCCTTGCCAACTCGCGAAGGAAAAGCGTTGCACTCAACTGAGGAGTAGCGAGCGATGTTAATGCACATTACGGTCATTGCGGGCTTCATTTGAATGGACAGGGCCTTCCTTTGACAGCGGCGGGGCTGCGGCGGCGGCGAGCCGCTCGTCACTGCTGCTCATCATTAGTGCCACGGCTTAATAGCTGCAAAGAAGGTTGGCAGGCCGTCAAGAAGACGGGGTCAACTAATGATGACTTCAAATGACGTGCAACCACTTACCTCAGACCGCAGCTGTTCACGTGTCAAAACCTGCTGGGGAGACGTCTGATCCACCGCCTGTCGGTTTCATTCAAATGTTTATTTGCATGTTTTTTTTTCTGCGTCCCGTGATCGTTGTATTAAGTAAAGCGCGTCAGAGAGTGCAGAGTGACTTCCGCTTTCTTAGCCTCTAGTATTACGAACAAATTTGAGGGGAAATTTCTGACCACCCACCCCGTGGAACTTGAACGCAGGTCCTCAGCGTTTTCTTTGCATCGGCCTGTGCTCTGATTTCCATCCCATCTATGCTCAGCACACAGTTTGTGGTGTGTGTGTGTCTGTGTGTGTGTGTGTGTGCCCTCATAGTTGGGTCGTTTGCATGAGTAGCCGCATGCAAACTAAAACCTGACAGGACGGCGGTTTCAGGCGTGACTCAAATGACTCGCTTTCAGGGAGAAGAGCAGGAAGGAGGAGGGAAGAAAAGATTGACGCACGACCTTTTCCTTAAGCGCCGACATCTTTAGGTTTCCCATCATTCCTTTCCAAGCCAGTGTTTTTCAGTTTGGCTTAATTCAAGACTTTTTCTTTAATACGACGGTTCTCAACTTTGTCACGAAGGCGAGCATCGGCTCAAGTCAAACGTTTTCATGAGCTTATTTCAAGTTTTTAAGTGTCCTAAGTTACACCTTAGAAATAAAATAACAGCGGCAATTTGCCTCCATGTCTTGATTAGATGGAGGCTTTAATAACTTAATATGCAAGTTGCTTGGCCATGTCTTTATTTATTGTTCCACGATTTTGTGCAAAATCCAAAGGTCAGGATTCTGGCTTTTTAAAGCAAAAACATTCCAGGAAAAATCTGGAGTGAATGACTGTGTTCCTCTGGGATACCTCGGAATAAAAAGGATAAAACCTGCAGACGGTGGAAAAGGGTAGCCTGAAGCTCGACGGTAAATCCATCTAGCAGCACCTCGAGGGCGAGAAGCCCCACCACTGTCCGCCCTCCCACCCAACGATGCTATCCTTGTTTCGCGTGAGTCTGGGAGCCTTAGTTGGACATTTCTCTTCAAATCCTACCATCAATCTTGGGTGTGATCCAATAAAGAGTTAAAATGCCCCCTCCCCCAAAAAATAAAAAATTGGGGGGGGGGGGGGGGGGGGGGGTTATTTTAAAAGAACAGTGTCTCACAGTGATGTGAAAGGATAAGGGAGTATTATTACATTCTCAGCGCTAAAGCAGGAGCAGCATAGCTATTCCTTTATATCCAGTCTGACCAGGACTCGGAACATCTACGGCTCAGACATCCTGGCTTCATCCGTTTGCCACTGTTTATCACAGTGCTACTCGCTCCATGCCCCCCCCCATGCCCTTCCATCCACTCTGTTTTTATAGAGCCAAAGAAGAGTTTTGCCTGCCAAAGTTAGACCCCCAACTCTCTTCCTCTACACTACTTTTTGCAGGAAAAGAGAGCGACGGAAGACTGATGGGAGTGAAAGAAAAACAGTGTCCGAGTAGGGGGAGGATGGTACCATTAACACGGGGGGGGGGGGGGGGCTGCATGTTGTCCTTTGATTCCTCGGGATCTGCAATGTCAGATGTGAAGGTGTGATTATGCAGGCGGCGGCTCTAATAGCTCCTCTCTGTCCACACTCGGAGCGCCGGATACCCTCACATGAAGCGAATGGCAGCGTCCGTTAGCAACCATCTGGTGGACACAGTTGAGCATTTAGCAGATTGGAGTTGGTGGCGCCGAGTGAGCATTGAATGATAGGCGGCGCCAAATGAACGCCAGCGTTGCTATCTCAGCGCTAAATGTAACGCAAGCAGGCAAAGAAAAAGAGACGCAAGCAATGATGCAGTACCTTTCTATTTAAATTTTCCTTTTTGAAGCTGACAGCAGGGATAAACAGACTTCATGCAACACGGCAGCTGATCTCAGAGTCGCTGTCTGTGTTTATAATGGAGGGGTTTTCTGCCTGTTTGAAAAGATTAATACCACTACATCCTGGATGTCAAGGCTGTTTAAAGTTCTCAAAACTTTCCCCACCACTTTTTCTCCCGGCACTGGCAAAAAAAGAAGGAGAAATTACAAAAATAGCTGCTTTCTTTCCTTCTTTTTTCTTTTCCCTCCCTCCCTCCCTCCCTCCCTGTGCCTCCCTACTTTCTCCTCCATCCAGTCTGCGCTGCAGAATAAAGAGTCAGGATTTAACAAAGACCAGATTCTCAAGCCTGGTTTGTTTTTATTTTTTATTTTTGTCTCTCCTCCGACCTTTATTCTTCCTGTAACTTGAGTCAGCCTTTTTTGGTGTGTGTGTGTGTGTGTGTGTGTGTGTGTGTGTGTGTTGTTTTGCAGTATTTGGTGGAAGACGTGTCCCGCTGCTCTTAATCATTCTGCTTTAGATACAGAAAGACGTTTTTAATCTCGTGCATCAATCTGAACCACCTTTGGCAATAAATTCAACAATTCCACATGTCTGCTTTGGCCACGATTTCATTTTTATTTCTTAAATGTCTCTATGTGCAGAGTTGAATCAGAAGCACGACTACGCTCGTGCTCTTTTCTTTGACTTTCAGTAAGCCTGTAATTCATTTCATCATGTTTGGGTGGAACGTGAGGACTCCATTCAGGTGTGTTTCACTGTAACGCAAACATACAGTATGACATTTCCTGCTTGTGTTTGTATATTCTATGAGTGTGTGTGTGTGTGTGTGTGTGTGTATGTCAGGAGTCCAACCAACACAAGATGTATGGCTCTATAATTAGCCAACTGTGCACACACCAAATTAAACCGGCTGCCTACTGTAGAGCTGCTGCAACGAGGCCCCCGCTGACATCTGCCCGGCGGCTATGCAGTTATACAGTGGAAGCATTAAATAGTTAAAAACAAGGCAGTGATTCGACTCTGCATAGACACAACGGCAGCTTGTGTCTCCTGACGGCGCCGCCCCTGTTGATTGACAAATTAGTTAAAGGAAGTCACTTCCAGAGTGTCTAATTGCTTGAGGGTGCTGTTGATGCCGGCTCAGACTTGCTCAGTTCGTGCTAACAAAGATATGCATGTCGAGTAATTCTAAAAGATTCATGCTTTGAAATTCATCACGGCACCTTGACATGATCTCTGGGTTCTCCCCTATACTATTTTATATTGATTATTTATTTATTTATTTTTAACCTCCCTACGAGAGTTTGGGATGCCCATGTTTTTTTACTGCTATGCCATTCGGACCTAAAAGGTGCCTTAGTAAAGTTATTTAATATCCCCATTGATTCTAGCTTAAAGAAATACTTCCACATTTTGGGAAGCGTGCCTGTTCACTCCTGGCCAGGAGTTAGATGAGATGTCTCTTTCAATATCTGCATGCTAAGCCAAGGCCTAGTTTGCTCAGCTTAGCCTGGCCTAAGCTGTATAATTCATGGCACAATTCAAATAGGATCAAAACAGTCATTGTCTCCTAACTACATACATATTTTTCCACAAAATTTAGTCCCACTGGGGAGTCCGTAATCCAATCAGCTGCAGGTAGCAGAAAGCTGTGAGGGATGCTCTTTCCTGAACACCAGCTGCTGCTTAAATAACGCGCCGCTCACGCTGCACGGGCAGCATCTGAAAGAGAAACCAGCCTCTCCTCTCACTCTGCAGGATTCGGGACTCAATCCAGGCTGTTTTTTAACAGACCGTGGAATAGTGTGGGCGGCATGGATTTGACGGATGACAGGCGCTCTCATGCTCTGGATGCACTACATCCAACGGTGACTTTCATAACTCGTGTCCTCTATTTCTTTGTACAGTAGACTTGTCTTTTTCTTTCCTTCTGTCTCAAAAGTTTTTTTTACCCACACTCGGTCCCACAAAACAGAAGAGCTGCACACACCGTTCCTCCAACAAACCCTATCTCAACACGTGTTTAGCCAAGTCCTCAGCGGGGCTTAATCGCCATCTTGTTGTGGATTCTTTTTAGCAGAGTGCTGATTGATTGGGGATCGGGGCCCTAATATGGCTCATTGGGGACTGGCCCTTTGACATGGCCCTAGTCCAGGGCTCCGACACCGTTTGAAACCAGAGCTCGCCGTGCTCGCCCCCCCCCCCCCCCCCCCCCTTCCCACAAGCCTGGATGCCTCTCTGCTAAACGCTGCCCAGGTCAGGGGAACTTCATTCGCATCCAGACGGACGAATGTGAACGCACACGTGGGGACTGTCATAATGTGCAGCCGGCTTTAAAGCATTAAAACCGGCCCCGCCATTAAAGCAATTCACAATTATTCTTAATTAGAACGGATGCGAGTCTCTCTTTGCACGCTTCGCCACACACCACGAGTTTCACTGTGACACAGCTTTCTACACCCGCTTGGACAGGCCCCACTTCCCTGTTTCCCAGTATCCCACGTGTCTGTCTGTTGGTAATCCTGTTGGCAGGTCTGGTCAAGGTCAGGTCTGGTGAAGTCTTTGGTTTAAGGAACATGCGTGTGTTTGTGTGTGTGTGTCTGAATCACGGCTTCTCCCTGAGGGTTACAAGCACGAGAATGGGGCATGTGGGGCTTCCCTGAACTTTGCCCTAAGCCTTCCATGAACACACACACGTGCTGGTAAGCAGAGAAAGTGTTCTTTCTTTGCCCTTACCGGTGGTGTTGCAGAGAGCGGGGGCAGACAGAGGGAGGCACAGTTTTACCTTGAATATTTCTAGGTATAAATAGAGGCTTTTGTTTGGAGCGGCGACCGGAGAGCATGAGCCGGGGATATCGAGTCGTTTATAGAGCTCAACGGGATCAATGCAGCTCCGTGTAGAGTTTTAATAAACTGTGTCCTTTCAGTTGGAGGCGTGTTATCTGCCGGTTTGGTATTTACTGAGCCCGTCGCCCGCTCAGTGGCGCACACGTATGGCCGTGGAACATTTTTGGTTTGTGATGAAGCATAAAGTCAGCTCAGATCTCTTCTCGCTAATAGAAAAAGGAAGACATTCGGTTTTGTGTTTCAGCCAAATAAAGACAGAGGTTGTCCTTGATTTGATTCTTATTACTTAACTCTTGGCATTCGCTACCATGGCAACTCCCACGGGAACTAATCCCCAAAAGAATTCGTACCCCATGGGAACCACACCTGCTGGCTATTGTTTCACCGAGACATGCTCTGGTATGTAAACCCTTTCTGGAGACCAGGCCATTTTGTTGCATCGTGATAGACGGGTGATTTGAGCTCAGGCCGAAGATAGCAAATGGAAAGTCCATATTTCTCCTCCCACGTGAATTTTTAAATAGATCTAATCATTTCATATGCAAATGATCAGTCGTCCGTGATCGGCTTTAACCAGAATGGTCCCTTGAGGGTGTCCAGTAAACCAGACGGATCAGTCGATGGCAAAAGGTGTTGACACAAAGGGGTTGGTTGTATTTGTATTTATGTTGTATCTGACTGATTTCTTTATTTTTTTATTGATTTTGTTGAACTTTTCCTCCATTTTTACGGGATAACAATCTGTAAATCTGCTAAATGAAGGTCACAGGAGTGTTTTTGTCGGTTCAACGTCTGGCTGATGGGATGATAAGACTTTGTTTGAAATTTGCATCACCATCCCTGATTCCCTGATCTGGATTCTTTATTCTTCCCTCAATGGGCAGAATTTTCTGCTCTGAAATGTCTCCAGGCAGAAAGCGCACATGCACGCGTGCGCGCGCACACACACACACACACACACAGACAGAGTTGTAAATATGGCTGAGAACTCTGAGAATGTGTAAGTCTGGCCCTTGAAGTGCCTGAATAATGTGCTGGTTAGTTCCCTTTGTTTTTACGAGCGTAGGAGCCTGTAAATTATCATCTATTGGAACAAGCGGGACCTTCTGCTGTAAGATTGTGTGTCTTTGCAGCGGGTGTGTGGCCTGGACCTTATTTTATCCATTTGTTTATGAATGTCAAGGTGTGTGTCTGTCCTGTGATTTTTGGCGACGGTACAGCTCTGAAGGTATCCCTTGTTGCACCTTCATCAAGCAATGTCCTTACTGTGTTTCTCCCCGACACCCACAAACCTCCCGCCTGGAGTTTCTGCATGTCGGAAGTGGGTTCCACGTGTAAGCAGAGAATACAATAACTGTAGTGATCCACGTGGAAAGGGAAACTCTTTTCCGATCTAGAGCTGGACTAACTAGTGGTTAGGTCGTCATTAGTCGTGCAGCTGCATCGGACGACTTCGTGTGACTGAATGTGTTATAATCAGGAATAATCCGCTTTCTGTTTGCTTTATGTCCCGCAGACACCTTTTGACAGCAACGTGTGTAAAGAGGGATTATTTATGGGCTCCACGCAGCGACAGTGTTTTCCTTCTCCACGATACACGCTCTTAATCGCTCTCATCAAAGGTTATTCCACTTTCCGCCGAAGGCCACGCTTGTGTTCATACTTGTTCCGTCCACCAAAACATGTGTCCTCCTGTCTTTATTTAAATGCCTGCCTTTTTGTGTTCAGATCAGGATCTCTGATGTAGACCGTAAGCCGTCGTAAATCATGCAGAAAAGTGTGTCTGTGTGTGTGTGTGTGTGTGTGTGTGTGTGCGTGCACGCATGCATCGGGGAGGGGGTGGGGGTTACATGCTGTTGAAATCACTGAAGTAGTTTGCTCTCAGCTATTCTTCCTTTCTTACTCTTCCTACCTACCCTTATCAAGGAAAAATAAAGGGAGGACGTTTTACAGCAACAAAAATGGAAGGCTGGAGACTGGAATATGAATCCAGGAGGAAGAACAGATGATGTATGGACACACTCTACATTTCTGCTGTGGTGTCGGAGCGTTCTGATTGGGTAATCCCAGTTATTGCTGAGGTATCCGTGTCACTGTTGGGTTCCATTAAAGTAAAATAAATAGGTGTTTTTGGAATAACGGTCCCGGTCAGACACAAGCTCTTCCGTCTTCTCCTCCTCCTTCTCTTCCATCTCTTTTCTCTGTGAGTGAGTGTTTCTCATCCTCTCTTCCGTCCCACAATTTAACTTTCCCTTGCCTCTGGACTTCCCTATCTATTCATCTTAGTCGTTTTCAGGGATCTCTACAGCCGCCGGGTCAGTGATTAGTCAAACAAACCTCCCCCCCCCCTCCCTCGTCTCGTTTTCCTGGGTCCTAGTAATGGATTCGACTGTGTTCCCTTTGCTTGTGTGTGTCTGTGTCTGCCTAAACACCACTGGGTTTATGTTAGGGTTTAGGAGACACGTTGCCCTCCTGTCCTGCTAATTGACAGGCTGATTGACACCCTCGCTTCCCAGGCCCTCCCCCCCTACCGACCCGAGGGGGAAGTGATGTCACCGGATCAGGAGCGTGGTGAGGAGTGACGGGGCTGGGTTTCAGGTCCTTTCCTGAATGTACGTGTCAGCCCTGTTATTAAGACTCCATTGCTCCATCCGCAGTCGTGACTTCCAGCCTGTGTGGGCCGACGCTGGCCTCACAGCAAATACTTCAGCAGCCGACATCAAACAAGTGGCATTCTGCTCGGAGTCACTCTGTCGGCTGTTTCAGATGACATCAGCTCTCAGGTTGCATTTGTTTGAAATGTCAACACTTGGTTAGTTTTGTTCTCAAATGAAGTGTTTCTAAGCTGCAGTCCGGTGGCGGCTGCGTCTGTTCTCAGAGACGTCTTCAGACTCTCTGGAAAAGAAAAGCATTTTAAATTTCAGGCGGCAGAAATTATCGCCTGTTTGGGATAAATACACGGACTGCGTAATTTAGCGTGAGCAGATAACCATGTTCAGGCCAGCTCTATAGTCCTGCATGTAAAAACACAGCCCGATGATTGAATGAAACCAGTCAAGCTTCACAGCGGGGTGCCAACGTAGGAGGGTGGGGTGGGGAAAAAAATCAGGGTTGTCATGCTTTAAATGTGTCATGCATGGGGGGGGGGGGGGTGTTGGCTCACAATCCTGCGCCGCTTTGTAAAGATGAAAGCTTCACAGAGCCACGAGACTCTCTCTTGTGCGGTTGTCGGTTATTAATTTGCGATCAGAGCAAAGTCTTAAAAGTCATGCATGTCTTGGTCGTGCTGGACATCCTGGAATGTGTTTTCTTTTTTCTCTCGTGGTCCCTGACCTGAAGCGTAACGTCCACGCCGCTGCTGCCAATCGCATTTGCAAACACAGATTTTCACTCTCGCCGTCCGATAGGCCGCGTCAAGAGAGATCGTCTCTTGGACGGCAAAAGGGCCGCCCCGGCCAAAAATGAAGTGTTTTATGGTCCGAAGGATCGCTGCTTTTCTGACCTTTCATTTATTTACCGAATCCAGCGGCACACTGCGGTGTTGCACGGTGCTTCATGGACAACGCAGCACCTTTTATAAAGGGTTTCAAGAGATGGAGGAGAAACACTTTAATACTTCACTCACTCCCAAAGTCTCTCCTCTGGTTTATTGCCACTTCAAAATTCACCTCAGTTTAGAATTCTGTGTTAAAAGAACATTTAAAACCAAGTCGGGAGCAGGAACGTCTCGGGATGCAACAGCTGTGACCTCCTGCGGCCGGCAGCTCATCTCCCCTTCACTCGGCACCCACAGCCGACTCCTGGAAACGAAACCCTGAAATCTAAAATGTCGTCGGGATCCGCCCCCCCCCCCCCCCCCCTCTCATCCTCACCCTCAAATCCCATCTTTCCGAGCTCCTTTCCAACAAAGGGCATCGAGTTTCACGTCTCCTTAACCACAAAACCCCGTCACAACCCGGTCTAGGCCGCAGGTTCCCGGTGAGAAAAAGCCACGTCCGTGTGCTGGAAGTGTAAAGATTTGTTCCGAGATCAAATCAAAATGAAAGTGCGTTTTCAGAGCTCATTGTTTACTTTTGGAATGATTGTTTTTTTTTATGTCTTTGAAGGGAACGCTGCACAAAACGTCACGCATCATCTTTGTCTCACTCGGAATAAGAATCCACCTTGTCATCAGTTTGTTGTTAACAGTTTACCACCTCCGCCTCCTCTAATTGCACATGTGTGTGTGTGTGTGCGCACAGCAATATACATAAGAAAATACACAAATGGAGTTCAGACAACTGCCTCCAGCTAAGGACTCTCCCATGTGCAGGTTTAGAGTGTTTGCGCCAAACTTTTGACTGTTCTCTGTCAACACGGCCGTTAGTCGAAGGGAACTTTCCTTGATCTTCTACTCATGCGTCTCACCGGTGGGATGAATAGCACCACTTAATTACCTCCTACTTCCTCTCTTGGAATAGTTTAATTTTACTTTTCCTGCCGGCTTCGTCTCCCTTGGCTTGATTGCGCAAACTCAGCATGTGTGTGCGCACCATTTTAGAAAATGAAACTCGTCGCGGACCAATCAGGAGGCGTGAATGAGACCCCAAAAACCAGGAGTCTGGGTGTCATTGCGCGGGAGCGTAACGCATCATGTAACTGAACTGCGTGGATGTGAATCAGGGCTGTGCTCTGCTGGGGGGGGGGGGGGGGGGGGGGCTTCCCTGAATAAATAAAGAGGTTGGAAAACATTTAATTGGACAATGAATCAGTATTCTTAATGCTTTTGTTTGGGTTCTGCGGCGAGGCGCGCCTTTCTGTTTGGATCTGAATTATGGATCGGGGCTCGGAGGGAAAAGCCTCTCCTTGTAATTTACCCTTGTAGAACATCACGCAGAGGCTTCGTGGCGTTGGTGCGTAAAACGCAAGGCCTGGAAAGCCGTGCACTGTTTACACAAACAGCGACCACGCTTGGCTCTGTCGGCCTGGAATAGCGCGGAGAAGCGCACGGAACAGAAGCGCGCTGGTGTTGCGCAGGGATGAGGAGATCCCCGACGCGTCTCTCTCTTTGCGCATGTCCGAAGTCTTTTCCGCTGCGCTGGCCGGGACGCAGAGTCCTTGCTTTATTATGCCTCACGGACAAGCTTTCAATTTAAAATCCGCTCTGGAAAATAATGAAATAAATTAAAAAGTAAAGAGCGCCGAGGGGCGACTTGTGATCTGGGCTGAGCCGGTTCGGGTGAGGCTGGTCGGACTGCCAGAGTTGTAATTTGCCTTGCGGCGGATCGCTGGTTCTCCCTTGTCATTTGCGTGTCTGTGTGTGGCTCCATGTTAGTGTGGAGTGCGTGTCCATCATTCTCTGTGACGCACAGCCAAACTAACCTCTGTGCGCGCTGGGAACGTTCCAGCTCTCACTCTAATCATGTGTGTGTGTGAGTTTGTGTGTTTTCATAGTCCTCGGGTGCCTTTTTTTATACTCCTGCCACTATTTTTCGTTATATTCAACCCATCAACGATCCCTCAAAGCATTCCATCAGCATTAACAGTGGCTGCAGCATTTCAACGGCAGATGAAGCTCCTCACCAAAGGAAACTTATCGGAATATGAAGTAATGTGAGAGTTTGTGGCTTGATGAAGGGCCGCTAAGCCATCTGCAGACGCACCGCGACAGGGATCCGTTATTAACAATGTCCACATGTATTAGGACATGACATAGTCTGAGGATAAAATCTGCTTAAACTTGTATTAGGATATTCATTTAGTTGTACTGTACCTCATTGGAATGGACTTTACGCAAACACTGCTGTGTGTGTGTGTGTGTGTGCGTGCGTGTGTGTGTGAAAAGTCCATTTAGATGTGCAGCGAGATAAGAAGAGGGAGTTGACCTTCACCCTTAAGTCAGTTTAAAGTCATCCATTGGGGGGGGGGGGGGGGGGGGTCATGCCCCCAGACTCAAACTGGACTGACGCACCCATTGCGTCGCTGAACCTGTATGCGCGTTTTGCATGTCGTCTCCACCTCGTCCTTGCTCAGCCAATCAGAGCTGCACAACTAACTCCATCCGGGCATCCATTCACCCAAAGAAGCTTCTTCCAAAGGTTTCGCTGCACGGTCAGCTTCAAATGGAGAGATCCTGTTTGCCATTACTCCAGAGCAGCATCTAATGCACGAGGACGTGCTTTCAATCAGCCAATCGCTGCAATGTGGCTCGTGTGTGTGTGTGGGTGTGGGTGTGGGTGTGTGCGCGCGCGCGCACAGCGGCATCGTGCGCTCCCCACTATAAATTGTGGTTACGCCTGGTTTTTAAAGTCCCCATATGGCACGGTTTAAAGCGCATGACAGAGTGATCTAACACTGAGCTGGTTAGCGTGTGGTTTGTGTGCGTGTGCGCGCATAGATGAGCAATTTGAACGAGCAGAAAGAGGCAGAGGATGGGAGGGAGGTGGATGGAAGGAGAGGAAGGGTGAGAGTGGATGTAAAAAGAACCCCCAAAGAAAGATTTATAATAAGGAAAAATGAATAATCCATTTCTGTTTTTGTTTTACTCCGCAAAATAAAGAGTGTAAACTTTCGACTGGTTCGTTAAACTCCAGCAGCTTGTTAGATTCGCGTCATTATTAATTATAGACTGCCCTCTAGTGGATTTGTAATACATTGCGCCGCGTTTGTGCATCTGTGGCTTCCAGTTATTAATCCCGAGCGCCTAACGCCTAATTTCAACTTCTCCCTGGTGAAATTCTTTTTTTTCCTGCATGTCTTAGGGAGGATTTCGATGAAGAGGGATTCTGCCAGCCTTACAGAGGAATAGCTTGCGCCCGTTTCATCGGCAACCGCAGCATCTTCGTCGACTCGTTGCAGATGCAGGGCGAGATCGAGACCCAGATCACAGGTGAGGAGCGAATGCCTTTCACCCGCTCTTTTTTGTAACTGCCGTACTTCATTGTCTCTGTTTCATTCAGAAATACGCAGATTAAACATCCCCATATTTACGTTGGATGCATGCATTCGGTTGGCAGGTTGCACATCTGTATAGAATGACGCCGGCTCTTTAAAGCCAGACATTGCTTTTAAGGAGAAACTCCTTGTTCCCTCTTTGGGGGTTTCACGTCCGACAGCCTGCTTACACCAGTTCAGCAATCCATTTAACGCTCCCGCTCTCTCGTTGAGCGCTTTTGTCTTCAGCCGCCGGGACCGATGGAGCTGCATACGCTAAATCAATGAAAGCCAGCTGCGAGCGAGCTCCGTTTATTCCGTAAACCCGAACTAATATGCAGTAGGAAGTAAACAGGATGCCATTCGTGGAGTTTAAAGGAAGTTCAGAGGGGTCGCCGGTCTTCACCACAATTGGCCCACAGGCTGTTTGACATTTAATCCCGGTCTGCGCGTCTGCTGCTCTGTTTTTTCTTGCGTGCATGCGTCCTCGGAGGCTACTTTAGCACGCATGTTATCGATTACGTCCACGCCGCTGACAGCCCCTCCCCCGGACAGTTCAGGAACGACGGGCCCGTGAACTTCAAACTCGAATGTGAGACATCAAGGACAAGTAATAATTTAGATTTACGATGCCACGGGGTCGTAATAGTCCTGCAGCAGGACTGTAAATCATAGATTTCATACCCAGATATTCCACATACGGTAGTTATTCACCATCTTAAATGTGATGTTACTCTCACTGATCTTTAATGGGACTTTATTCAAGCAGTATGTGCTTGTAAAAGTGTTTGGGCCGCTGCCAGCCTCTGTTATCGGCTTCATAATGGCTCGTCTTCCCACCCGCCACCGAGCAGCTGAACTAATGATCCCGAGCGCAGAGCTGTGCCTGTCCGACATCGAGTCGTGCCTCCGTCCTTTCTATTGGTCTTCTTCGTGTCTCATCCGAATGAAGGTCTGCCGTATCAAACGTTGTCAGAAGTCTCGAGTTAGGTGCCACATTTGTGAATTGAAATCATCTCCTTCCAGCGGCGTTCACCATGATCGGGACGTCCAACCACCTGTCCGATCGCTGCTCCCAGTTCGCCATCCCCTCTCTCTGCCACTTCGCGTTTCCGACGTGCGACCGCAGCTCCGGCACCGACAAACCTCGGGACTTGTGCAAGGACGAGTGCGAGATCCTCGAGAACGACTTGTGCAAGACGGAGTACATCATCGCCCGCTCAAACCCCATCATCCTGAAGAGACTGAAGCTGCCGAACTGCGAGGACCTGGCCGCCTCCGACAGCCCGGAGGCCGCCAACTGCCTGAGGATCGGCATCCCCATGGCGGAGCCCATAAACAAGAGTGAGGCCACCTTTAAATCTTCATTTTTAAATGCGCTTCAACAGCAGAAATGGGAGTTAGTCATTGTCGTTTAAGCTGCAGGGCGTTCTGTGAGATGTTGGGATGTGGTTGTGATGAGAAAATGCTGGAAATTATGACCGACAATGGCAGAAAAAAGACAAATATAAGCCCCCCCCCCTTAATGGATTACCCCCACCTTCCTCTCCTTCAGATCACAAGTGCTACAACAACAGCGGGGCCGACTACAGGGGGACGGTCAGCGTCACCAAGTCGGGGCGCCAGTGTCAGCCGTGGAACTCCCAGTACCCCCACAGCCACAGCTACCTCGCCGTGCGCTACCTGGAGCTGAACGGAGGCCACTCCTACTGCCGCAACCCCGGCAACAAGCACGAGGCCCCCTGGTGCTTCACGCTGGACGAGGGGGTCCGCATGGAGCTCTGCGACATCCCCGTCTGTGGTGAGGACTTTCAGTCACTCGTGGGGTTCTTGGCGAGCGACGCTGATTTGTAACTCCTGCAAACCGTGTTCTAAAAATTCCACGCCGTGGCAGAGTCATTGTCTGAAAGGGCGGAGCTTAGGGATCTACGTCCCAATGTTTTCCCTCTCTCTGTCCCTGCAGACCATAAAGACCAGTCTGGCGGCGGCAACATGGAGATCTTGTACATCCTGGTTCCCAGCGTGGCCATCCCGCTGGCCATCGCCTTGCTCTTCTTCTTCATTTGCGTGTGCCGAAACAACCAGAAGTCCTCCAGCCCTCCGCCCCCCCGCCAGCCCAAACCGGTCCGAGGACAAAACGTGGAGATGTCCATGCTGGCGACCGCGTACAAGCCGAAGGTAGAGGGCGGAGCGGGCGGGGGGGCGTAAACGATGGAGGCTTCTCGCGTCTTCGCGTTAAACCGGAATGATGGCTGCACCCATCCGGACCGGGTCTCCGTGCTCTCTGTCCCGTTTATTAAATCATAACAGCGCGCAGAGGAATCAGTGAAAACACGAGGTGTCGGTCGGGATGCGTCGGAGCATGCCGGGCTTCCTGGCTGGAGTTTGTGCGCTTGTGGAAACAACCCGTCTCAGACGGAGCTTCAGATCTCTATCATCAGGGCTCAGCAGCTCCAGGAATGTTCGGCTGGAACCCCCCCCCTCTGCTTCTTCTCCTCTCACACTCCTCCCGGCCCTCCTGCTCTCACTTCATCCATCTCTTCCTTTGTTGTTCTTATTCTGTCTATCCCTCCATCCCCGTACCTCTGGATTTCTTTTTCATCCGTCGCCCCCCCCCCCCCTCCTCACAGGACCTCTTTGTAATACAGATCACCGAATCCCCCGCTCCGACAGCCAACGCATAGCTCGCGTTAGGATCCGTATCGTGTTTCTTTCAAGGCCTCTCAGTCCGTCATATCATGTCTGTTTATCTTTTTGATGGGGCGGATGGTTGGGGGCGGGGCTTATCTAGAACACTGTGTCTGCTCACAAAGCGGATGCTTTAAGGTACCGTATATAATTACTGACAACACTTCCATGTCAGAAGTCATTTATACCCGTGGTTCGGGTTTTTTTTATTTGCGATTGGAAATCATTTCTCTCCTCGCCGCGGGACGACTGTCCCACAGAAGTCCCAGGAGATCAAAGGAAGTTTCCCAGTGGCGAGCGTGCAGCTCTGCAGGATGAATGCTTGTAAACGGCACAACAAGTTAAATGTGGTCCAGACCATAAAAGCATCCGTTCTGAGATTCCTGAAGATGGAGCGGAGACGTGCAGAGCTGTAATCTGTTAATCTGTCCTGGTAGCTAAATTACATCCAAGACCGTTACCCTAAATGAACATTTGCACGTCATTTGAACCTTTTTAAACCCCTTTGATGAGCATTGGAACCTTAAATTAGAGTCATTTAAGTACATTTGTGACATTCTTTCCCGGCCCCATCTTGTCCTCAACTGTGCGTCAGGCTCCTTACCCAGCAGGCTTTGCTGTAGGGGGTCACCCAGAGGCCGTGGGTTGCCTATGACAACCCATTTAGACACACACACAAACACACACGTTCAACCTGCTGTGTGTGAGAGGAGGATCTGAGGGTTTGGATGTGGGGAGAAAAGAAGGACGTATAACTAAAAACATCTGTGTCTCTCATAACATCAGCCGGCTCCCACACACTCGCTACACACACACACACACACACACACACACGCACACACACACACACACCACCCCCCTCAGAGATCATTTCGGACTCTCGTGTTCACAGAGAAATTTCATTATTCATCTCTGAGTTCCTGGAATCTCTTAATCTCTGCCAACCTCTCCTCACTTTTTTTTTTGCGACCTTGGCTTCACACGCACACGCACGCACACGTACGCACACACACACACACACACACACACACACACACACAGTTTGCCACTAATCTCTTGTTGGTGTTTTCAAAGAATAATATAACTGGAATGTTTTCTGTGGTTTGCATCGCTCTCAAGTTAGTTTTTTTCCACCGAAGGACTATATTTACATTTTAATCACAGTGAGGATGTTTTTTCCTGTGATTGCGTTAAACATCTTTTCACTATTTTCCTTTCATAATTTAGCATTTTAATGTAACTAAGTTTAATTAAATCCACTCTTTTAAAAGGATTAGACTAAATTGCCAGTTTAAAGCATCCATTATAAGAGACAGAAATGCAGCATTAATTCAGTACTAATCAGCTTCCTGGGGCTGACGTTGTTTGTTGACTTTGAATTAAAGTGATTATAAAAACTTACCACACAACAGTAGAGCTGGTTTAGTACAGACAAGCCTTCAGTCTTTGCCTCCCCCCATAAAGGGCTAAAAAAAAAGGCTGCTTCTCCCCTCACAAAGACCGGTCATGCTTGTTATGTTATTTCTGCAGCCCATTCTATCATTTTTTTCTGGCAAGAGAATTAATTTTATTGTTCTAAAAGCCGTTTAGCCGCCAGTTCAGAGACGTTTAAAGCCGTGATTGCGTTGCCTGACTTGGCAGTTCCCTCACATCGCGTTCCAAACGCCGTCGTTAGGAGTCGATGGAATGGACCGCAGCGTGATTAGGACAATTAGCGACTCTGCGGGCTGCGCTTTCATCTTTGTGTTCAATTCAAACGCGTCTTAAATGTTATATCAGGCCGGCTCGCCTCCGTCAGAGCTCTGCGTCAGCGTTTCGGTTTTCCCATATAAGGCTGAAGGTTCAGGAAAGATTACGGCTAAATAATGATGTAACTGAACTTTTCCATCTTGGATTCTTTCTGCAGAGCAAAGCCAAAGAGCTTCCCCTGTCGGCTGTCCGTTTCATGGAGGAGCTCGGGGAATGCTCTCTGGGGAAGATCTACAAGGGTCACCTGTACCTGCCGGGGATGGACCAGGCCCAGCTGGTGGCCATAAAGACCGTGAAGGACGTCTCCAACGGCCAGCAGTGGACTGAATTCCAGCAGGTGCACTTGGGATCTCTGCTTCCACGTCTTTAAATTCACTGTTTTCCCACAAGAAGCATGAGCTTGGTTTATTTGCACAGAAAGGAACCACGGCAGACTGTGCACGCTTAAAAAGCACCAAACAGCAGATTAATGCACTGAAATAGCTCCGAAAATAAACTGCAGCTACCGGCGGGATACATTGAGACGTTAAACAGGATTGAAATAGACGACTGGTCTGAAACGAATCCCTCCCTTTCCACCTGTGGGTGCGGAGGAAGACCTGACCCTCCAGCCGGGAAAGAGTCGCATCGCAAAGCAACATCTGTCTTCTTGTATGCGAAGCCCTCAAGCTCTCGTTTCCCGTCGCAGGAGGCTGCCGTGTTGACCGAGCTGCAGCACACCAATGTGGTGTGTCTGCTGGGCGTGGTGACCCAGGAGCAGCCCGTCTGCATGCTGTTTGAGTTCCTGCCCCAGGGCGACCTCCACGAGTTCCTCATCATGCGCTCGCCACACTCTGACGTCGGCTGCAGCAGCGATGAGGACGGCACCGTGAAGTCCAGCCTGGATCATGGAGACTTCCTTCATATGGCAATGCAGGTGTGGACCGAGAGAATTTCAGCCTGTCTCTAACGCCGGAAGAAGAACTCCTTCCTTCATTTGCCCGTTTCTCCATCCACCTTGCTGCTACTTACTCACACAATCGCTATCTTTCCGCTCAATCCAGGTGACTGCGGGAATGGAGTACCTGGCCAGCCACTGTTACGTCCACAAAGACCTCGCGGCTCGGAATGTCCTCGTGGGCGAACAGCTCCACGTCAAGATCTCCGACCTGGGCCTCTCCAGAGAGATCTACTCGTCCGACTACTACTGCCTTCAGCCCAAAACGCTGCTGCCCATCCGCTGGATGCCCCCCGAGTCCATCGTTTACGGCAAGTTCACCACAGACTCCGACATCTGGTCGTTTGGGGTGGTGCTGTGGGAGATCTTCAGCTACGGTCTGCAGCCGTATTATGGTTTCTCCAACCAGGAAGTGATGGAGATGGTGCGGAAAAGGCAGCTCCTGCCCTGCCCTGAGGACTGCCCCCCCAGGTACGGCTAATGTTACGAATGAACGGTCATCTGTGTGCTGCCTGAGCTATCTTTATCCTCATCCGCGAGGACAGGAAACAGGAAACTACTTTCTAACTCTGTGTCCCAGGTTTTATGGCTTGATGACTGAATGCTGGCAGGAAGGAGCGGCACGTCGGCCGCGCTTCAAAGACCTCCATGCCCGCCTGCGAGCCTGGGAAGGCATGTCTTCCCACGCCAGCTCCAGCACTCCCTCTGGTGGCGGAGGCAACGCCACCACCCAGACCACCTCGCTCAGCGCCAGCCCCATCAGCAACCTCAGCAACCCGCGCTACGCCACTGCCGCGGGGTACCTCTATCCAGCCCAGGCGATCCCCTCCGCGGGCCAGATGGCGCCGATTGCAGCCTGGACACCCATGTCCGTGCCCCAAACCCACCAGCGCTTCATCCCCGTCAATGGATACCCCATCCCGCCGGGATACGCAGCTTTTCCGGCCCACTTCCCTCCCCCGGTCCCACCGACCAGGGTCATTCAGCACCACCTGCCCCCTCCGAAAAGCCGCTCGCCCAGTAGCGCCAGCGGCTCCACCAGCACAGGTCACGTGAGCGGCGTGCCCTCCACCACGGGCTCCAACCATGATGCTAACACGCCGCTGCTCTCCCACTGCATCATGCCGGGGAGCGGAGGAGGGCCAGCTCAGATGTACGGACAAGTTTCCCTGAAGGGGGTGGGTCAGCTGGAGCACCCATCGCAAACGTCGGCGCTGCTCGCCGCCGATCCCAACATACTGATGTATAACGACGTGGTCATCGCCGCTGACCTGTAGAGACGGATGGACGCTCACAGTCTTTCTGCTGGGGATCCTAATCTGAGACGTTTCACCTCTGACCCAGTCCAACCAGCCCACCCGGGTCACACGGACACCCAAAGCAAACTGGCCCGCACGCACATTCTCCTGCCACGGTTTGAGAATGTCGTGTTGTTATTTTAACCTCTGTGTAAATACGGTACATAAGTCCTGCATCGATGAATGAAATGCAAAGATATATATTCAGAAGAACGTTTTTATTAAGAGGGTGGGGAAATTAAAGGCGAAAAAGGTAGCGAGTCCAACCCATGTCCCGGGAAATGGTTTGTGTTCCGGTTCCTGAGTCGACAACCCCGGTCAAAGACGTGAAGGAAACGCTCGACATTCGTGACTGTCCAGAGGCCTTTCAGCAGGGGGCGTGGCCCGCTTGCTTCCGGGCCGAACCGTGCCGCGCAGCACAGAAACGGCCGAGTGAACAAGCAGGAAGTTGAAGAAAGCCGCCGTCGACCTCCTACGTGGTGGAGGTTTTGTGGCTTCCTCACACATTGTAGCCAGGCAGCTAACTTGCTCCCAGTCAAAGCAGGGGCGGTTGCAGGTACGACGCCTACGGATCCTCTTCCAGCAGGAAATGAGGCCCAGCAGTATCGCCTTGACACGAGATCGCTTTCGGAAATGACACCTGAATGTGTTTTGTGCAGCCTCGACGTGAGACTCTTAACGCTTTTGTAACACAGACATGCACCTCCTCGCCTTCCTGTAAACTCGGCTCGATGGTTTCCAGCCAGGTTAATTTTTTTTTTTTATCATTTGGCCCTTCTTTTCCTTTTACTCCTTTCTCACCGCCCTCCAAGAAGACATGGCATTTAATTTGAAAACTGGCTGCCAGAACGCTCCCTATGGATCTACAAATGAAATCGCATGGTGCTCATATCCTCCGAAACTGGACCGGACTCAGGGCAAACACTTCATACACCGCATGAAGGGCTCGGGTCGGTTTACCGCCAGCCGTCTAAGCCGAGCTTCGCCCTCACGAAAGAATGTTTTTATTGTAAATTGGATATGGTGTTTTATTTTTTATGGGAGTTTTTCAGTATTTTAATTTTGAAGGAAGATTTCATTCACAGGGTTTGGTTTTTTTTCTCGTCGTGTCTTTGTTCTTTCCTTTGCTTGTTTTTCAGTATCTGTCTTGTACTAAAATAAGACATGGAGGGATAAAGTCAGAGACAGTTAAAGTGCACGAGGCTCATGGTAAAATAATGGTCACACTGCAAAACATTTGCCTCGGTGTGTGTTTTCTACGGCCTCCATAATGTACATAAAAACTCCTCTCAATATGTTTGATGTGCTTTCGATTCTGCAGATCCTTTTTAAGGGACATTTGTCTTATTTCAGTTCTGTATCTGTTAATCACAGACGCTTCTAAATTCCTATGTCCCATGTCATGTAGCAGTTCGTGCAGGATGCACTTTCTCAAGTGTCCTTTTGTGATATGAAGAAGTTTGTGTGTTTGGTCTCAGTCCTGTCACACACATGATGACAATCATCGCTTTTAAATGGCCATTAAAAGTGTCGGTAGCGCACCGTCTTCTGCTTCTGTTTACACACAATCGTCAACCAGAGCGATGCAAAAAAAAATGTTGATTAGAGTTTCCCTGCGTGCAGAGCAGAAAGCAAAGTGCATTATTAAAAAAAAAAAAAAGTATTTGTAAAATTTATATTTGTGGAATGTAGATGTTTTGTTCATTTTGCCCTTAAACCCTTCAGATCATGGCGAGCGCTCCAAATCGCTGAGGAATAAATTGAGACTGTGCTTTTTAACCAAATATCGTCAACGGAGGCAGGATCGCCTGCCGGAGAGAAATGAAGGGAAACGTCAAAACGCATCCAGTATTTGAGTTTTTACTTCACCGCTGCCTTTTGTCTGTGTACTTCGTTTTGTTCTTCTGGCATTCAACTGCGTTCATGTGGCCTCCAGGATTTATGCGCATTATAATAGTAGTGTAAAAACCACTTGTACACTAGACTGTGAATCTTAATCAAGTTTAGGTATTTTTGTATTTCGCCCCCCAAAAATTAATGTGCCTTTTTTTGTTGTATTCAAGATCCATCTAAAGACAAGCAAATTTCTATGTCAGTAACAGTGTACCCATTACAGAAGGTTTACATGTTTGTCCTTTTGACCGAGAGAGGCCTTGTCTTTGTATTTTGTCTCAACATTTTTTGCACAGATGTTTTGTATTTGCAAAGTCATTTATTAAATGATGTTGCTTGGTTAACCATGGGCTCAAAAGTCATTAATAATCTTAATTAATAATCAAATATTAATAATAGGTTTTATCGAAATTATGGTGACCAGGATTGCAATGTCAGAAGGAATCCACTAGGCGTCACTAAATCACAATGGCTGTCGTATTTGTCCTTATTGCTGTATTAACCGCTACCGACCATTGGACGGCGCACTTGAGCTGTTTGAAGGAACCTTGGTCCAACAACAATGTCAAAAATTTGAAAATTGAATCTTCTGTGCTTATTTGTTTATCCATGCGCATTTAGGTGTCTATTCAATGGTACTTATTGTACATTAAAATAATCAGAACAGCTTAAAATGAATCAGAACGCCTACGAGTATGTATGTGCAAAATATGCAAAAAAGTACAAACACGTTAAGGTAATTTAACAAATAAGTAATTTCTTATTTTGTTTACATTTTGTTTCCGTTACGTCTAGCTTTGCAGTTTTGTGTTTCTGTGGCTCCTCGTCGTTTTTTTTTTTGTATTCTATTTCAGGTGAGCGAGGACAGAGGTGTTGTATTTTTAGAAAAGAAAATTACTTTCATTTTTTTTGTTTGTAGTCATCATAGATAAACCAAACCTATAAATGTTTGTTCAAGGGTTTTTATGTGACGGTCATCATCATTTCCCCGAGACACTCTTCTTAAATGTGAATCTGTGTATGTAAAAAAAAAAAAAAAAGAGAAGAGCCAGCAGTGCTGAGACTGTTCCTCAGCTGAATCCTCAATATTGCAATGTAGGAGGAGGATGCATGATTTACTCTTTAATATTCCAGAAGTATTTTCATTACATTGTGTTTAGAATACAATTGCATTTCAAGTAGAATTGCACCTTTGAGTGTTTTCTAATTAAGTATTGAAACAGTCTAGAATTATAAGGTGTAAAATGTCTATTCACAATTTAAATCTCAGAAGTATAGTTGAGTAGATTCTACCTCTTCTTAATGACATAAACTGAATAGGTGTCGTGGGGATGGGTGTGTCCTGCGCTGACGATTAAATCTCCCTGGTTCAGAGAGGGGTTACTTCCTGTGACCTGTACGTGTTACCGATGGCGACCACTCCCTCTCCTCCAGTGACGGTAGAGCCCTGAGGGCGCGCTCTGCTAAAGGAGTCCTGTCAAGCCCTTTGAATTAAAGGTGTAATGAGCTGCTGAAGAGAGGAGGAGAGGAGGAGATGGATGCAGGTAAAGCACTTTGAATAGCTGAGGGGGATTATGCCTGCCTTTAAAGCATCAGGGTGAACCGTATCATCTTTATCTGGTATAAACGGTAAAGTCAGGCAAACTGGGGCGATGCTTCGGTGCTCTGTTAGGTCGTCTGTTTGAGGGTGTGAATTATCGAAGGATAGAACAGGCAGCAGATCATTTCTGTCAAATTGTAGGATTTGGGATTAAATGATATAATCCATGAATGAACCACTATTGTCGATGTTTTGATTACTCATTCAGCAGCATCAAAATCCTTGGATAATAACCATTTAAGTAATTTGTCAAGGAAGAAGGAGGCAATGATTTATACTTGGCTGATATTTTCTGTTGAATTGTCTGTAATCCTTCTGTGGCAGCAACGGAGAGCGCAGGGATTCCCCCCCGAAAGAAACAAAGTCTTCATTTATTATTCAGTTATTATCAAAGGTTTTGTTCTTGTAAACAACTTCCACAGTTTGAGCTTCAGTTGTGTCTTTGCATTGGCTTCAATTCGGCAGCAGGGAAGTTGTTAATTTTATCACTAAGATAGGAGACACCTGTTGGGAAATCATTTAGAAATCATCAAACCAGCACAATTAGCCTCAGAACGTTTGTTTCCTGTTCCTCCAAGCCGAGGATTACACATTCCTCTCGTGCAGAAAAGCGATGATGGAGCAGCCGTGGTCTTGACAACCTTTGATGCCTGAGACGGAGCGATACGGGGCGAGAGAGGCGGAGAGGAGGATAATATTTCACCCTCTTCTCGCGCTGTCATGAGGGCATTGACAAGCCTCGGATTGTTGGGAACATGAGCTGTTTTTGTTGGGAGGCTGGCGGGCGCTTGACCTCTGCTGTTCGTGCTGCCTCGCGCTGACCTTGGAGAGAGGTCGATGTTAAGTGAACTATCGCCGCCTTGTTTTATTTGCCCCCGGGACCTCGACGAAGCTGGAACGCTGCATCTGGACTTTCCAGTCATCTGCTTGGTTCATGGAATTTGTTTTCTCCAAGCAGATTATATTTACACTTTTGTTTTCCTTGTGGATGCTAAAGGGTCGGTTTGAACTGTATTTGCAACGTTCTTGACCTGAAGTTAACTTTTTAAACGTGAAACTTTTTACTTTAGATTTTTCTTTTCCTTTTTTTTTGCACTCAAGTCAGCGGCTGACAACTAGAAGATATGTAAAAACAGCTTCTAGCAGTTGGCAGCGAAAGAAGAAAATCAAGCAATGATGTCTTCAAACTGGGGAAGCGATATATACTCGCCTTGCACTCCTTACTGTAAAAACAAAGAATGAGATCAACCCTGACATGGAAGATAAATGCGTGTTTGGTCCATTTTAGTTTGTTTTTGTTGCTAAGCTTGCGCTGTTCAAAGCCGATGTAGAATGTGAAACTTGACAAAGATCGTCTTAAGGAAGAATCTGCTGCTAGATCTAGATGTAAAAAGGGCTTTAAACCATATTAACCTGCTAACATTTGCTAAATAGCATGAGGCATAAGGTACCGCTAATGCTGATCAAAGAGTTTTGCTTGACGGCAGCACTCGAGGAGAAGTCTGGTTGTCATTAGTCGGTAGTCAGAAGGATTCATCCTCTGGGGACCATGAATGTAAATTTACACACGACTAGCAAACTAGCCAGCAGCTGGACTTGGACCCAAGAGGTGAACCGAGAGAGCGCAGCGATGCCATCCATACCGCCATATACTAAATGTCAGCGTTGTGTACATAACATTCAGGCGCTAGCTTCCAACTGCTGACAGCCTTGTGCTCGTTGTGCAGGTGGAAAGCTTTCACCTGTATAGTCCTCCTCCTTCACAGATCCGTGTCGGGCTGCAGAATTGGAAAGACCAGAGGAGAACAATGGAGTGAAAGATGGGCCCACATTCCTGCTCTCTATTCATGCCTCACCGGCCTGAGATCACATGACCCCCTCTCAGTAACGTTCCCCGTAGAGGTGCTGCTAGATTCCAGCTTTGGGCAGATGAGCCACATTAGCTGTCCTGCAAAGCTGTCGTACCCTCCTGGTTCCGTACTCAAACGCCCATCCTCTCTTTGCCTTTTACTTCCCACAGAAGTCTGTGAATGCATCTCAGCCTCACGTCGATAAAACGTGAAGCTCTCGCGTCTTGTGAACGTTTCTGTGAGTCATGTCAGACAGGTTTTCATAAGCTTGCCGAGCGAGGACGACTCCCCCCATGATGCAAACAATGCCTGCCAATTTGGTGAGGTTGTTTTCGACTGATTGCACAGGACACATTTTGACATGTCGTAGTGAGAAACTCACAGGTGTATTAATGGCTGCTGCATTCCTCTCACAGGAGCTGTTGTATTGTGCGCGCTGGTTTGCTGCCATTGTTATGGGGAAACTTCATGGATCTGAGCCATCATTACATCAGATGTAATAAAAGGTATCGTTATTATTACCATTTAATTCTATTATGTGTGAGAGAAGATAGACATTGCTCGACTCACACCAGAACAGTTTTGGGTGGACTGTCCCTTTAAATTGAGCTCATACTAATGGAGGCTGATGTTCAGGTATTTTTTTTTCATTACAGCTACTGGATAGACATAAATATGGTAAATACAAAACAGTACGGTACATATTCTTTACTCTCCCTTCATCTGCAATCTACTTCCCTCTCAATCTCTTATCCTTTACTCCTTCCTCTTCCTGCTGCACGCAAACTCTTCATCTAATAATCCATCCATCTTTGTGTTACAATGGAGGTCTAATTCTTTCCATCTGTGTGCCTCAGAGGGTTCAAAGGGCAAGGCTTGCCACTCTTGAGCCCCCCTCCTCCTCTCCACTTCAATTCCTTTCCAACAAAACCCAGAGTCTGGTTCCACTCAGCCTTCAAGTTTAAGAACCCTCTCCATACTTAGGGGGGCTCCTGTTCTGATGGTGCAGAGGGAGGTCCGCCAGGTCACTGTGGGATCAGGATCACTCCAAATTGAATGAATGATTGAATCGATCAGATAAAGTTTCAAAGTTCTCATCAGTTTGAAAGCACAGCATCTGCACAGAAACCAAAATAGAGGACGGGAGAGATGATCGTAGAGGTTCTCGTGTTTCCTCAGGAAATACAAGGTGTTGAGGACGTGTAGGATTATCATGCATCCAGGTCGGGCTAATCTTTGATATTGAATCTGAAAAAGATGCACGTCTGTTTATGGCCTGAAGATGTTTGACCTCTTATCCAACAGGCTTCTTAATTCTGAATTAATGCCAAGATGTAGATCCTCTGATGCGCATTAAAAAAAACCTGCATATCTTATTTCCATTCAAGAAGATGAACGAGCGTGAAATTTACAAGATTATGTTTTAGGAAAGGTTGCGTGTGTGTGTGTTGATGTGAACTGTATGACAATGTTTTAATCAATAGTTAATCTTTATCTGTGTGAGACTCAAAACTGGGAACATGATAACACAACATGGCGTGCTTCAGTGCTTCACCTCCCCCTGTCTTCCTCTCCCTGTTCCTTTCCTCTTCCTCTCCTCCCCCCTCTGCTCCTTTCATCTTGTATCCATCCACTGTTCCCCTTTATTCGTCCCTTCCTCCCTCCCCCCCCCCCCCCCTCCTTCCCTTTTGATATCTTTTTTTAAGGTCTCGGTCTGAACTTGCTGGCAAAACACACTCGCACAAACAAATGAAACATGAAGACGCAGCGTTTGTCCGTTATGGGTGCGAACCAGCAGTCGGCTTTGTGATCAAACGGCTTCATACGTGCACACGCATTCTCCCACTTGCTCCTGGTTTTTGCACATGCATGTTTCATACATGAGCATAATTTGCTCTGTCTCGCACATACACAGATGTCAAACACAGCACCGCACAAAGCCACAGCCTCGGTGCTGAATAGACCCAGAAATAGCATTTGGTTTGCCTTGGAATCGGCCTAAGTCTTCAAAGATAGAATTTTTGATGTTACAAATGGAGAAAATGAGAGAGAGGAGGAAGAGGAGAGGAGGACTGAGCAGATCTGGTTGTTATATCCAGCTGTAAAAAAGGGGGCAAAAAACTTCAAAGACTCATGTTACTATGGTAACCGTATGGTGCCTGCTTTAAAGCCCCCCCCCCCCCCTGCACTGCTCATGCACACATAGACACACTTGTAGTATCCATAAAAAATGAAGGCAGAGAAGTAGAATGTGTGCTGGGTGCAGACTTATTCCTTATTCTTAGACACGTCGTGCTTCCGGCTCCATCCGGCTCTTCTTTATGCCACTGTTGCTCCACATATCCACCAGAGATCACATTGATGTGTGTGTGGTGATGGGCTCCGCCGCAGCTAATTAAAACCCACTTAGGTTAGTAGCAATGTGAAATGAATGTTTTAGTCTCATCCGGCCATGAAAGAGTCGCCTCGTCATGCTTTTCTCTATAGCTGTCGGGGCGTCGCTCCCTGTAATTATGATATGTTATCTCATCATAGTAAGTGGATCCATCCTTTGAAAAAGGTCAAATAGCATTTTGATGATGGAAGGCTAGTGGTCGATGTAAATAAGGTTTATTACTTTACACAATAAATGATAGCAAGTCTGTCAGACTTCAGATTCTTCAGGGAGCCTGACATCAGAAAGGCCCCTGACCCGAGCAGCAACAAGACATACATCCTCCTTGGAATACAGAAACTGGTGGTGGTGGCTGATTGATTTCCATGATTGGAGATAAAGTACTGCACTTATATGCATAGAAGTTTCCAGTCGTCCATGATTCCATTGTTTTGTTTCAGTTGAGTTTGTTTTGTAAGCTTGTTTCCTCCATTAGAATTTCCTCTCAAATCTCACTTTCTACTCGTCACACCTTCGCGTTCCTCCGAATGAAATCGCCTCGTGCCGGGAGGAGTGTTGTCGTGCGAGTGCCACTCGCTGCCATGCCTTTATAATGGTTTAACAGTTTGGTAAAGCAGTTGGATCACTTCACTGAATCTGACTTCAGATGTCGTGCAGAATGATCTCAGGGCTGCTTTTGTAACCAGACGTGAAATCTCAGATTTTTCCCGCCTTACTTTGAGCTGGACTTCCCTGCATCTCAATCAAAATTCCATTTAATTAATTCACAATTTCTGAATCCTGAACTAATCAGCCTCCCTTTCTCCTTTATCTTCCCAAACCAGGTGGCTTTGTGAGGCTGTGCTGTAATTAAAATAATGCAAATGAGGCAGTCCTGTAAAGAAAAGCCTTCTGTCTTTGTTAATCGGGACCCCTGCCCAAGTTCTTGGGTAATGAAATACGAACCACCGACATTCTGTCCAAGGAGACTTTCCTGTCAGGAGGAGTTTTCCGATGGAATGACACCCTATTTCTGCTGAGCTGAAAATGATCCGAAGATAAAGCACAGAAACAAACAAGTCAAAATAGTGTTGTGGTGTCTTTTTGTTTTCACAGCGTGAACCCACCGTGTTTTTAGTGTACAAATAGTCTCGTATTTTACTGCAGATTGATTTCAAGATTTCAGCATATAGCTGAGCTGAAAATGGCTGGCACTCAATGAGTTAATTGGACTTAATAATGCCTCGGCTTTGCCTTTTGTGGAACACGAACTGCCGGCTGGAGGGATCCTGGTGAGGGATTCACACGCTTGCTGCTGCTGTGACAAAAGGGCAGGTGAGATCATTTTGCACCACAATCACAGTTGGATTACTGCCTGTGTTTTTTTCCCTTACATCAGAAACAAAATATTGCAGCCATTATCTTGGGGCTATTATGTAACAACAAGAATATAAGATCACCAGATCTTGAGTGGAAAATTAAAGAGCAAAATGTTGATCATATCACAGACCCTGAGTCGTCAAACCACCAGCCCTTCCTCTTAAAGCAAACTGATTCAACAGGGCCAGATGTTGAGTCTTTTTCTGGCCCTTTTTTTTTTCTAAACATCCGTGAATCAATACTGGGACACACAAGCACACACATACACATGCAGACGTTCAAATAACAGGTGTCGAGCCCAGACAGTTGAACAGGTGTAATAAAAATAAATCCTCCGAATGTTCAAATGTTGTATTTAAATTTCAGTCCAAGTTATTTTAGTCTGCTTCAAATTATGTAAATTTATGCCATTCATTCATCCTGTTTGAACTGGATATTTTTTTATATATATATATATATTCTCTTGTGCAAATATTGCAACTAATTCAGGAAATGAATTGCCTTCAAAAACAGTTGCCTTTTGCCCTTAAAAACAAAGGATGGCTTGGATTTGAGCTACAATGTCGCCCATTGAAGCGGACGCTAACTGGCGAGACGGCACATGATAATGTATGTGCTGCACACACTACATCCAACCGCTCAACAAACATCCTTGTGTTTGTAAGTGTTTGAAAGAATCTGACAGCCATGCAAACATCTGATGGCTTCTGCAGCCAAAGACACAGACAGACGATCCATTCAGGGAGCAGCAAAGTCTGCAGTCAGAACCGCTTTCCCGCTGCAGATCCCTGCTGGGCCACGGCATCAATCACGCTTGTATTTCCCCAGCAAAACCACACAAATCAAATCTGTGACTACCAAACCTTCAGACGGCAATTATGGCCAAATGATCAGTTTGGTTAAAAAGAAATCCACGTTATGAGCTCGATTGGCGCCTGATGAAGAAATGAAAATGGAAAAATAGTCACCATAGAGGAGATGCTAATGTCAATTTCTCGGGCCTTAAAGGCGTTAACAGAAGTTTGGTTGCAGCACTTTGTGCAAATTCACAGTTTGATGCTAATTCTTTTTGTGATTTTCACAAACCCTGGGCGAGGACTAAGGGAAGACACGCTTTCATCCGATATCCACGTGTCCGTCTCCTCAGGATATCTCTAGCATTTAATCATGAACAAAATAACAATAATCCAAGCACTGAAGTGAACTGTGGGATTTAGTTTCTGAAGAAACGGTTCATTGTTTCTGCCACCCATAGTTTTATTCCCCTGGACAATGAGGCGTCACACCTGAGTACCGACTCGGGCAACCCCCCCCCCCATGGCCTGTTGCTTTAATATACAGAAACTATAAGGCCAGAGTAAAGTTCCACCAGTCCCACCTTGAATAATAGATGTAAAGGGGGCTATAGGATGTAATCCGATAAAATAGTGTCACTGATCAAAGGGCAGATCCTCCATTAAAACCTTCACAGCTTCAGCATCGACTGTCAGAGCCCTTAACCAATGAGCTGCCTGAGTTTGTTCGTTTTGTCATTTCATTTTTTTTTTTAATGGTGCAATCAAATCGTGAATTTCTCAAATACACAAGCCTCTGATCTCTGTCTAAGGCAGCAGACCAAAGTAAAGACATGAAGCTGCAGCAAAAACGAGAACTGGATTCCTGCAGTCTGCGTCGGCTGCTGGACCCCGGGACGCTTTTCATTCGTGCTCATCCAAATGCCGTGATTCATGTTACAAACACATTTTGCACAGCTGCGGGACGAATCATTGGATTGTTTAGACGCACCAAATCACTGTTCAGCAGTTCAATACCCAAAACATAGACTGGTTTCATTTGATTGCGTGATGTGCGTGTGCGCTTTTTGCTGACAGTTTTCCCCATGAATTAAATGAGCTGTATACAGACCCCCCCCCCCCCCCCCCACCACACCACACCACACCACACCACACCACACCACACCACACCACACCACACACACACACACACGCACACACACGCACGCATGCGCGCGCACCCCCCCCCCCCACCATTGAGCGATAAAAGGAAAATAAATAATGCAAAAGAATATCTTGACTTTGCAACATTTATCATTGGAATCCAGTTTACAATGAGGAGCAGCTCTAAAAAGCAAATAAAATATTTGTGCACGATATTATTATAAAAGTGAAAATATCGTGCACAAATATTTTATTTGCTTTTTAGAGCGGCTCCTCATTGTACAAAGAGGGGCCTGTGCCCCGCTAAAACATCTGTCTAGCCACGGCACTGGGTCCTACTTTATATTTTAACAGCTTTATATTTCATTTATGTGGCCCCCGATCGATGAAAAATAGAACTTCTATCGGCGCGTCTGTTTCCCTGCAGTGACTGAAGGCAACGCGGAACCCTGATCCATTGATCTGGAGATCCAGGCGCCGGTGGGACTCGAGCGTTTCCACGCCTCCCTCTTTTACGCATTGTGGTGAATCTCCGGCTCTCACACACACTTTGCCAGACTTCCAGGAGTTGTTGTTGGGGTGAGTAGGGGGGGGGGGGACGGCCGAGTGACGACGGAACAACGTGAAAATAAGAAAAGATCGGGCTCACACGAATGGATTTACATTTTTCTTTCGAGGCATTTCGAGGGATCGCGATGGTGCGCGCCGCTCGGAACTGTGGAGGCTTGCGCCAGAGAGAAAGGGCACATTTACGCAACGCTTCAAAGTTGTAAAAGTCGTTTTCTCTTGGAGCTTTTCTTCTGCGCCGCCGGCCCAGACTCCGTGTTCCTCCAAACTCGCGGACCCACAGCCATCATGGCGAGGCGCACCCCGGAGCAGCCTCTGCTTTCGACCCCGAGTCCTGGCGCTTCGATCCGGGATACGCGGCTCGGGTTCCACCGGGGCTGTCCGACTTTTTCGTGGAGCGTTATTTTAATGTGGACGGCGCTTTGTTGTGGATTTTGCGGGGCAGACGCGGAGTTTTCTATCCTGGAAGAAGCGCAAGTTTTGGCCGATCAGATGAAGAAGCTGTCCTCTCAGGAGCTGGGGGTCTTCACAATGCAGGTAAACGCCTTTAATTGTGCTTGTGTTGTTTTTGTGTGTCAATAGGAGGCAGAGCTGCTCAGATTCGACCGGATTTAAAGAGCAAAAACTGGCGTAAATAGAATCATGTTGATGCAGAGAGAAAGTTAGTGGACATGTCAGGACACAATACAACCTTTGGTTTCCTAGAAGCTTTTATCTGGGACATTAACACTCTGGAGGTTTGATTTTTTATATTATAAAACTCATCGATTCATTTGGTTGAATAGACACGTGATCGATTACTGGAACACCTTTATTGCCTGTTTTTACGCGCAAATACAAAGAAGAGTCGAGTGAGTTTTCCTCACATTATTTACTCCCATAAATAACACCAGTGTGATGCAACTGGTTTGTGCCAAGGTCACGGGACCTGTGTGTGTGTGCGTGCGTGCGTGTGCGCGTGTGTTTTCTGGTTTTAGATCAACACACCGACCTGAATCTGAAAACCAGCTTTAGGGGGGGAGCACAGATTTTTTTTTTTGGGGGGGGGGGGGCAGATTTGCATGATTTTGTTTTTCCCTGCGACTATTTCGATCACGTATTCCGCAGAGCCCAAGTCTGTTGAGAAGATCTCAGAAAGGATAGAAACCCTGATTGATCTTTGATTTTGACAGCTTGTGTGTTCTTTGATCAGACGTTCGGTAAAAGTCAAATGTTCTGCTGTGGATAATCCGATGGGATTAATCTAGGAAATAATCTGCAGGTTAGATGCTCGATGTTTGACGCACCTCTGCGTCCATCTGTGCAAAGCTGCACCGAGTCACCAAATGGCAGGAGGTGCAGGTTGGGTGCTGCGGGCGTGTTTTTTTGGTGTGTGTGTGTGGGGGGGGGGGGAGGGGGTTAGCACTTCTGAGGCACAGGCTCTCACAGGTCTTGAACACAGTGGCGAAGCGGCAGGGGGGTGGCGGGGGCCCTGCCCCCAAATGGTGTTTCATCTTCTCTGCTTCCATGCCGAGCCGCCTTCATCCTGGCTGTGGGAGTCAGCTTTGAGGGCTCTCCTCTGATCCGCCTTCTCCACCGCTCGGCCCTCTCCGAGCTCCAGTTGGTCCTCTGTTCCCGTCCTGATCTCTCCCCCCCCCCCCCCTCTCTCTGACGCCTGCCATCCTTTTCTGCTTTTCTTTGCTTATTCACACAATGAAAATCAATCGCCTCCTTCTACGTGTCCTTTTCGGGTCATCCCCGCCGTACCACAGCGCCGTCATCCCATCACCCGAGATGATCTAATTCATGTGAAACATCTCCCACGACAGATTCTAATTCCTTGTCGCCCCTTCCGGATTATTTATGCGAGTGTGTGTGCGTTTTTGCGTCGGCTCCCCGCGTCATGGGGAAGGCTGTCACGTTTTTTGAACAAGCTGTGAAAATCCGACTTGGCGCGGAGCTGATCGGAGCTCGATTGAAGCGGCACATGAGTTTGTCAGAGCAGTTTTCCATGAACGCAAGTGATGTGCATCCAGTAAAAACAGTCTGCATCTGCCCCTGGAAACAGCCAAGAGTAACAGTTGTCGGCCATGCTTGTCTGCGAGGACACCTGCTCCGATGCTCCGATGTGGGCTGACCCGCAGCCAGGAGTTGTTTCCCGCTCCAGCTAGATTTCACCTCCATTTTTATTTTTGTCCCTTTCTGGTATTTGAACTTATATCCCTCGTGCAGGGAAGAAGTCACCAGTTTTCCAAGCTGTTGTGTTTCCTGATTAAGATTGGTGTCGATCCAAAGGGCGATGCAAGTTCCCGAACCAACATTCTTTATTTGTGCACAGTTCTGGCCGCTTTGCTTCAGAGAAGAAGGTTTCGGTTATGAAACGAGCATCCCAGCAAATCCATTTTGGATGTGATGACACTCCTCTCCTCTCCGCTCCACTCCGCTCTGTACTCTCGGTGTAAGTCGACGGGTCAGCTGAACAATCTGTCATTGAGTTACCGATGCTACGATACGCTCCACTGTTGTTTCACTGCGGACAAGCTTTAAGGCCATAAATAGGTGCTCTGCTTATTAACAAAATATTTCCAATCTTTGTGAATGATTTATGACATCACTGCGGCTCTCAGTGGTTTTTGGGGGGAAGAAGACTGATATATGAAGCTAATAAGCACTTCATGTCAGATTTTCTGTGGCTTAACGTAAGAGGTTTTACACGGCACTTTTGACTTGGCCTTCGGATGTTAAATGTGAAATACAATCTCCTTTTCCCTTTTCCACGTTGAGTCCCGGTCCCGCTTCTCCTCGTGCTGCAGCCGGGATTACGGTGCATGATTCCAGCCGCAGTTACGGCAGCGAGCGCTCAATCCCTGCTGGGAAGTATGGAGCATGCTGTCACCATGGTAAAAATCCAGGCAGTATTTCCCACCCTTTTTATTTTTACCAAAGAAATGTTGCGAATCCTACGAGGATTCTCACAGAGGCTTGCTTGCCCATTTTCCACCAAATGTCTCGGATGAATATTACTGGTAACTGGAAAGCAATGAAGGTTTATGGAAGGAGACAACTGCTGCAGATTGTTTTCAGGGTTGGCTTTCTGTTGAATCCTTCACAGAGACCGACGAGGAGGAGGAGGAGGAGGAGGAGGAGGAGGAGGAGGAGGGTTAGAGGATATACAGCAGGACATCAGAATTCCTGCAAGCTTCTCTGCAGTCAGGCTTCAAAGCCTTCTTGCCTCTTACTGGCTCTGTGCTCAGACAGTCAAGGTTACTTCAAGCCTCGGGAGTCCTTCATAAGACATCTGACTCATTTTTTCACTTTCAATCTTTGACTCTTTATTTTTTCTGCCTACGACAACAACTTTATTTTACACACACTTTTGGTCCATCGGATTATCCATCAATTTGTTTGTAAAATATATCTTTTTTAGCAGGTTGGATGGAATTCAGCTGGAAATGTTAATTTCTAGAAGACGACGATGATTATGAGAATAATGATTTCGTGAGGCGTTCAGGTGAATTGGGTTCTCTGTGTTAGCCGGCGCTAACACTGCGGCGGTTCAGTTCCTCATCTTCAATCCAATCATAAATTGTGATGTTCCTCTGCAGTTTATGAGCCATTCAAGGCTGTGCTGAAGAAATCTGAGCTTCAGTTCCCCATTTGAACAATTGAATAAAAAAATAATCATAATTTTTTTATTGCAGAGAGTTTTATTTTATATTTTTTGTACTCGCTTTCACACACCGCTTTTGGATTCTCGGTCCCAAGTCGCTGATACATAAATATTTATAACTCCCACTTGTGCTATTCTGTTTGTGTGCGCTTTTATGTTATGTCTTTTTTATTTCTCATCTCTATCCAGGCTGAATTGGAAATGAACATCACTGGTTTGACCTTGTTTCCAAACTAAACTTTTTCTTTCGTTTTTGAACTTATTTTTATTGGCATAGAATTTTTAATTGTGTTTCTTGTGTCGAATTCTTTTAGTGAAAAGCTTTAAAAAAACAAAAAAAAGTCAAACGACATTGTAACATTGACGTTTGCTTTCATCGCCCCGTCGCAGGGCAGCAGGGAGCGGAGCAGAGGGATGTGTTTTATTAAATGTGGAACTGCTTGTGTGTTTTGGCCCCGAGTCCTAGCGCCGACCGGCTCGGGCGTCCCTCGCATCCAACGTCTCCAAACCGCAGTGTCTGCAAAGTGAACACACATCAGACGCGTTGGATTTAAGTGTTGCTGTCTCTTCTAAACACAATTTAGTTGGCAATCCTTAATATTTGAATTCATACTGGGGGAGGGGCACAGCTTTGTCCCGCCTTCCCGCCGCCCTGGTTCTCGCCTCTGTCGAGGTTCCAAGCAGACCGAGACTGTTGGCCACTGATTGGTCGGAGACGACCGTCGCTACCACGCGGTTGTCACCGAGAGACGGACGATGCGATGCGGCTCGCTAATCAGGAGGCAAGGATGAAAAATGGACGGGAAACGCTTCAGACACTTCCAGTATTCCAAACACGGAGTCACACTTTTGAGCCGACCCGTGCACGCTCATAACTCTCATAAACACACAGTTGCATGAAGCCGCGCGAGCGGAGCGGCGGCAGCTGTGTTTAGCTATTCGTATCTCCGGGCTCAGTTTATGTGTTTGACTAATGAGTGGCCTATTTAATCTGGAGCGGCTCGCCGGTGATGGAAGACAAGCGTTAGAAACGCCAAACAGACGTCAACCGGGAAACGGGGACTTCTTGTCATTGCTACGGAATGAAAGGCGGCCGACGCCGGTGCTGGCGGCCCAGGTTCGAGCCGGTTGTATGCCGTTTTTAGGCCTTCCTTTGTGTTTGTCTTTGGCAGGAGCCCAACTGGCTTTTTGGACTACAAATCTAAATCCTTGCTTCATCCGATATTCTCTCTCTTCCCATTCCAAGTGTCTATCTTTTGGACTTTTTCCCTCCCTTTTTGCTCAACTTTCCAGACTGGTTGCCAGATTTGAACGGCTGATGCTACGCCAGCTATCAGGCCAGCCCCTGGTGTCGGTGCCGTGAGCCAGCTGGGGGTTCTCTTGGCATCTACCCAGCAGACCCATCAACGCAGCCCACGTTTATTGTTCTGGTATTGCACAAAATCTGACTATAATGAAAAATGTGTTTAAACCTGAGCCCAGGGAGTTGCTAAATAATTAGCAACTGCATTGACTTTCTGAAACTGGAGAGATTAAAATACAATATTTGCCTCATTTTCCAGGCTCCAATGCAATATTGAAATGAAACGGTGGTTGGAAAATTTCAGATGGAAATTGAGCAGGCATTAATTCTATGAAACAATCTTTTGGAAAAGAAGTATCGCGGGGTTCAATAATTCAACTCGTTCGTGTCATTAATATATAAACCGGCACCCGCTCTCGCTACATAATATATATAGAATGATGAATTCTGATTTGCCGTTTTTGCAGGGATGCCAATTAAAAGATTTTCTGAGGGGCGCTGTGCACATGTATAAAAACAGCAACAACGGCGTCCCTCCAGCAGCTCATCATTTACATACCTGAAACTTGTGGATGTCCTCGGGGAGCTCCGTCTCCGTCTCCGTCTCGGCTTTTCTCTTTTGAAAGCGCTCGCAGTCGGGCTGCGGCATGCGGCGGCGGCAATCGACTCATGAATGGGAATGGGAGAGGTTTTCCAATGTTTAGACAGCATAGGGGAAAAATGTGATGCATAATCAGTTGACACCCCCATAGGCCTGTCTGCAGTCTAACAGCTCTGCTTGACATGTTTGTAAATAACACTGTTATTTGTGTGTTCCTCTCATTGGCTTGAATATTAATGAATCCAAACTATATATTTTTCTTCCACTTTGCATGAGATTTGTATGGATTTAATTCTTGGGTTTTGTTGTCACTCCAATTAATCATGATTTATTGTACATTTAGGCCTTTTTTTTTCTTCAATTAAATATGCTCAAAGGATTTTAGAAACATGCCGCCGTGCCATTTTGCAAATCTGCTTTGGGTAGTTTGAGTCGTAGAAAATAACAATCCGCGATTTGTTCCTCGTTATCTTAATGGAATCAGTGAGAAGAAACAAAGACTTGCCTAAAAATGTGAGCACTGTAAATTTCAAAGTACAACATTTGACAAAAAAACCCTGTTATTAATGATCATCCTCAAGGAAGGAAGTCTGTCTGAGTTGCATACATTGTGAGTTGTCAGAATGTGAACTGCTTTCAGTAGAACCGGTTTGGGAGTGGTATGTCAGCTTTTTATTTTTTTATTTTTTTATAGATAGGCTAATTTAGTTTTTTCTATTTTTAGTGAAGACCTGAGGTTTGCATTCGTCAGAAAGGCTGGCTGTGCCTCACCTGAGTGCTCATTCCTGTTCTGCTATTTTACTCCCCTTTTCAGCCTGTCTTTTTTCCTCCCTCCTCTTGATCTCTAAAGTTCCCCTTCTCCCCTACACACTTCCACCACCATCACTTATCTCAAACAAATCTGAAACTGGAGGCTGTTTTGGAAGTTTTTGCTCAGATCACGATTCAAGCATTAACATCAAAAGGATAAATGTTTCCGGGCTTTGCAGGATCCCTCTTCCATCGACGCTTTTTTTATTTGCATCGACAAAATTTATTCCTCGGTTCCTTCTTTACATTCCCACGCCTTTGTTCCTTGTGTTGTGATCGGCATGTTTGTTTGTCTGCAAGCTATTGTGATTTGATTACATTTTCAGACAGATTTAAGTCTGGAGATGCAGAATCTCATCTTCATTTCTCCGACTTATATCCAAGTCAGCCAATATCTTGAGATATTATTTCACAGTCTAATCTTCGCTGCTGAATACACGATGAGCGTCTTTCCTCGCCCGTCGGTACGGCTGCGCTGAAATATTCCGGTAATTTAGCCGACCACGGTCCGATGTTTTTCCTTCCTCGCCACAGCTCCCGGGTCGTCTCCTGCCGGCACACTTGAGTGGCCAACACAGATCCCGCATCAGTTAATCACGTCATGTCATGAAGACTAATGGCGTGCCGGGTTCGGCCATGGCTTTTACACATAAATGCATCATTATATGTTTGTCACTTGACATGGAGCGTTTGCCCCATACCTTCCAGACTGGTCGTTGGCCAAGTCTATGGTTACTGGTGTGAAACTGGGGCCACTGGGACTAAACCCAAGGGCCTGAACTGGTATCGTATGCAGCCCTGGTGACCCACGCCTCTATTAATCAGTACATGTAACTGCCCTTAGATACACGAGGCAGAACAAAACGCCCTGTCTATTGAGAGACCACATAACAGTGGCCAGACATGAGCTCATGCTGATGCTCGGAAACCTGAGGAGGAGACCACCCAAGGTGGACCCCCCCCCCCCCACTCTTATCTCGTCCCCATCTCTGATCTGCTGCTCCTTCACATTCACCTGCCTGACATAACAAGCCTCTGCACCAGTATCCATGCATTCTATCCGCTTCCGTTTCGCTTTCGTAACGGTTCTACCTTTTCATGGCCACGTGAGCGTTATTTGCTTTGCTGCATTCCATCTTCAGGGTTCTTTGTTAACATTTTCACTTGAAGAAGTTATCTTAGCGTGTCTATTATGGTCTTCTGGTCGGACGTTATTTATATATAGGGTAGCTGTTCTGTTCTGATGCTTGTGAGAACGGCTAGTGACACCCCCTATGAATGAATCCACGGCGAAGGAATGTGGAGATAATCCCGGGTACTTTGTGGCGATGGCTCGGGCGCCCTGTCTAAACATCCTGTCATCCTGGGGAGAACCAGCACTCTTTTAACAGAAATTGTATATAAAAGTTTAGAATTTATGGGCAGTTTATTGGTGGACGAACCTTTTCGCCGACTCATTTTACGTCAGTTCGCTCTCAATGTTCTTACCCTGATCCTTTAGACCTCTTCAATGGTGGCAATGAGTCTTTTGCCTTGGTGAGGTGCACCAGTAGGGATTTAGAGGAACAGCCCAGAGGTCAGGTGTTTCCACCGTTACCAACGTTCTACCTGAACGGCTCTATCGTAAAGATCTTTAGTCTACTGTAAGAACAGTAAGTGCTGCTTCAGGATTCACCCGAAAATAGCGTCCGCATCGGCGTCCCCTTGTCAAGCCTTTATGATGTTTGTCTAGGCCTCAAGTAAAGTTTAAAGAATGTATAGTGCAGATTAGCCAACCCTGATCAAGGCGGAAGTCCTTTTTCCAGTTTAAATTCTCTCACTCTAGTCCCGAGAGCAACTTTGTAGTCTCAATGTGATTTCATCTTCAACCCTAGATTGCATCGCTTTATGGAGACGCTCAGGTATGCAGCTTTGATCTGGCTCCAGAAAGTTTTCACATGGGCTCGACTTTAACGGCGAGTTGCTGCTCTGCAGTCTGGGCATCTGCATGCGCCGCTGCTTTCACGCCACGATCCCAAAAAACCCGATGAAAGTGCCGATATCTCTTCAGAACCACGTACTAATATACATTATAACGATTAGCGCAGGGTTGCCGTGACCTCTGGTTGTGTTTTAATGATTCAGCTACTTTGATATTAAAGGGAAATATTGAAGAAATATGCTCTTATAGGAACACAAACCCCATGGGTATTCTTTTCTATACTGCACTACAGTATAAACGCTACTCCTCTAGCTAAGATGTTGTCTTCACTTTCCTCTTCTACCCTAAATGTATGTAATTTAGTGAAAATGGCCTCAACAGTTCTGGTTCCTGAAGCCCAGAGACGGAGATTAACTTTCACTGCGCTGCCAGATCACGTCTCTTGTTTCATTCACAATGCCTTATTTTTGGATCAGTCGGTGCATCAGCGTACTTTACCCTGCTGGAGAGCAACATTAGACTTGATAGAAGTGGAATTTATTTGCCACATAGCTGCGATGGCTGCAGAACCACATTTAAAATCGACTTTTCCCGAGCAAGTTGGAGGGTTTGTGTTGAAAAGTACAAAATAATGCAAACGGTGCACAAAGAAATGAAATGCATGAGAGATTCTTACAGCTTTCCCCGACATATTTATAATAAATAACATTTTTGTTATAGAAATACAAATAAAGGTTGCAATTGGGCGCTGGTAGATAATAATTCACAATAAATAAGAACTCTGGCCGTGGGGTGGAGAAGCTATCAGGCGGCTTGTGTGGCCTTGGGTTGACTGATGTTCTGGACATTACAAGAAATGCAGGTGCAAACGTTTTGGGGGCATTTTTGAATCTCTGTTGCATCTAGTTTTTTTATTTTTATTTTTATAAGCTGCTTTGCACTGAAAAGTCATCATGCGTGGATAATGGGACACATTTATCCAACCTCTTGGACTTGTTAAATTTTGAGAATATTCCCAGTCTTCAATTTATGTCCCGAATTTGGATTCCGCCAAGGCGGCTAAAGCCACCTCCACCGCACACTTAGTTCATGGATCTGTGCCTCTAAATCACATCGTACTCAATTACAGCCTTGCTGCGTTTTTCAAAAGATTTCGGGCAATTTACAGATTCGCCCTTACTTTGCCCCAAAGTGCCCTGGATCTGGGCAGAAAAAGGAATGTGGTTGCATCAGGATTCTATTTTGCTGCATCAGGTCGTTGGGTTGCTGACGGGACTTCATGTCGTTACCCCGTCTCTTCTATTATGACTGATCAATTTGAGCAACTAAGAGTATGCAAATAAATCAAACTCTCAATGGTGGACAGAGGGCCACAGATTTAGCTTTCTTTTGGGGTCAGGTGAGGCCACTGTGGTTGCCGTTCATGCAATATCGACTTAAAAGACTTTTAGCCTTGGAGATAGTGGCCCTGTTAGCTGGCTAGGCTGGGACTCGGCGCCGCCAGGAAGATGGTCTGACTGGGACAGAACAAGAAACTCTTCGATTGGAGACCATGAGAAAACAAATCTAGTCCAAAACCTTTGAACCAAAAAGTCATGTCGCGCTGAGAAAGCGAGAGAGAGAGAGAGAGCCCAAAGTCTTTTGAGCAGATATCGTTTAATCGGCCAACGAAAAGATGAACCACAACCAAACAACTGAAGGAAAAAACTCTGTATCCGTATCGGATGGGAAGTCGAGACATGGCGGAGATGGAAAAAGAAATAAAGCTCACTTCAGAGGTGAAGCCCGGATGCTGCATCCCCAGCTCCAGCCCTTTGTAGTGCAATGAGCAGCGGGTTGGCTGGGGCCGATGGACAGCGCCGAGCAGGCGGGGGGACGGGGTGAACCAATGAAGGGAGGCGGGAGACTGAGCAGTATACAAGCAGCATGGAGGAAGCAGCAGTTGGTCTCCCCTGGGCTGTAGGCTTTTATCTGTCAGTTGCATCAATCTTTCAGGTCCGATGCTTCCCCTCCTACATTCACACTGCAGCCGGATGCGTGGAAGGGAAGTCTGTTCTGTCCGTCACAGATCTGTCCGATGAGATGAGCTTGGCCTGTCCCATGCATTCACTTTCTGCAGTCTTTAACTTACTTACTCACTCACTGGAGGTGAACCCCCCCCCCCCCCCCAACCGAGTGATGGTCCCGCTGAGCCCTTCAAGTGCGTTCATTGGTAAAATTCGGGCCACGAGACTTAAAACGGATGAATGGGTAGGGGGTGGTTTTGTGCGCGCACGCGCTCTTTGGTTCAGCTCCAAATTGAAGTCGCTTCAGGCCGAAGTCTGGCCTTTGAAGATGGAGGAATTGCTAATAGGTGTGTTCCCAGTTCAGCCCCTCCCCTATAGTTCCTGCTTCCTGGTTTTCCTTTTCTTTCTTTCCTTACTCTACCCTTCAGCTCGCCAGTCTGGTCCATCTATCCTTCACTTTGTCTTTGGGCTGTCATCATCATCATCATCATCATTGTCTGTCTCGGGCTGGTTGATGTTCAATGGCGCCATGACAGTTTGTAAAGTCACTGACCAGAAATTAACCCTTTAAAGTCCATTGTATTTGATACACTTGGCCTTTGAGGAATTTGAGACTTCTACCTCGTAAGTTTTTATATTTTAGTTTTCTTCCAAGGTAAATTAATTCTAAAGTTTGGCCTGATGGTGGCGCTAGAGAGCAGGTCATGGTTTCATTAACAAGGGCTTATTTATGTATTCACCAAATAAACAAAGTCCCTGACACAAGAACTTTGATCAACTGATTTCTGTAAATCATTCTCCTGTGGTCAGACTGAAAATGTGTTAGAAATGTTTTAGTATAATTGCCTCTAAATTTCTGCTGTACAAAGTGTTGATTTTCACTTCTTTTGTTAACCCTTTAGTTTTCATTAGCCAACAAGAATTGCGGTACCAGAATGTAAAAAATTTGAATACTAAATAGTAAGAGGATATTGCTAAACATTTTAAACACAAGAAGGGGGGGGGGGGGGGAAGGAAAATTGTGTAAAAAAAATATTTACACATCTGTGTTTTTTGATGTGGATGTGGATGGCGTACCATTTTATACACCTGGTAGCAATACTTTTGACAGCCTTTTCGCCCAGCCCAGTTAAACGTCTTGGGGAAGCGTGAGCACATCCGTGCCGCTGTGTGTTTGTCCGTGTGCGACGCCGCAGTGGTGTGCACATTTCAGTGTTAGACTGCGGGTCATAGGAGGCCACCGGCCCACGGTGGCCCGGGCGGCATCGGGCCTCTCGGGTTTCAGAGCCGAGCATTCCTCGCTGGCTGCTACATAGCTGTGAAAACCACAAAGCAGCTCCAACAACAAACACTGGAGGCACTCGGGGAAAGGACGGGAACCTGTGGCTAATCAACAACAGACGCTTTCCCTTCGCTTGCAGGATTTCAAAGTTGCTGGCTTAGTGGAAACAAAAGCATTTCTCCATTCCACTGCCTGTTTTCTTCCCCGCTTCCCCTCATTCTGGCCGGGTGTTTTTTTTCACCGTGTGTGGATTCTGCTAAGTCCCGGCGGCTCTGTTTGCGTGCGCTCAATCACATTTATGTCGGTTCTGTATCTAGAACTTGTTTTCCACCAAGGGAAGGGTGTGGAAAGGTAGACCGTAGTCTGGGCTGGGCTTTATGACCTGCAAATATTTCCTCTGTAGTGAAATAGGAAGCCGTGTGTGTTTTTGAAATTACAAATATAATGTCTAACACTTTTCTGTTTAGTTAGTTTAATGCCAGGCAATGTTTTTAATTGATATTTTTATAATACTTTTTATAATTATAAGATTTAAAATAGGAAAAGGGAACTGATAACAAGGCCATGATTGGATTATTACCTCCCGCGAGGCAAGGCGGAGGTTATGTAATCGCCGGCGTCTGTCTGTCTGTCCATCTGTCCGTCACGATGATCACCATGTAAATGTGTAAAGGAGAATGAGCTGCTTGGCGGAGGTCTGCGCTCTGAGTGCTTTTCTAGTTGTAGTTTGGGTGACGGTGACGCAGGTGTTTGAGCGGGTCGTCCTATGATCGAGAGGCCGGCAGTTCGAAATTCATGTGCACACTGTCGTTGTGTCCTTGGGCAAGACACTTCACCCACTTTCGTAATGATGCAATAGTTTGTCGACTCTGTTTTCACTGGTTGGTTGCTAAGGAACGGCTCGGCTCGGCAACACCTGAAACCCAAATCTCTGAAAGAACTTTCCTTCGGCGGTTGTTTTTATCACTGGAGCCACATTTCCAACATTTTCTCCTGACGTAACCTCAATTTGTCTCTCTGTGTCTTCCTCCAGAGGATTTTCAGCTCGTTTGTGTACACCGAGAAGACATCAAACGGAGAGACAGAAGTGCAGCAGGTGAGTAACAAAGGCTTCTCCTTACCCGTGTGTGTGTGTGTGTGTGTGTGTGTGTGTGTGTGTGTGTCGTAGACGCTCTCTTTTCATCGTTGCTGAATGGAATACAAAACAACCTCGCTGTGCCCAACCAACAGGGGGCGTATAGGGACATCTCTTCAAAAACAGCAGAGCGGAATTCCATGAGATTTCCCACATGCTTGTCGGGGCCCTGGAGGCATGCATCTCATGACTGCTTTCTGCCATCTCCTTTTTCGTAACATTCTACCTGCCTCACACCGTCTCTCACGCTCCGTCCCGGGACAGAGTCCGGGACAGACAGGAAGAGGAGCACTGAAGGAGACAATATGAATGTCCTAGGTTTGAGGACAACTGTGCGCAGATTTCCTGCCATGCAGACGTGAGGTTAATCAGATTGTGCACCGGCGCGACGTTTGCATCCGGGAACGTGTGTTTGCCCAGCTGGAAGAGTGACGGTAAACAGCCGGCAGCGAGAACAGACGGGCAGATGTTTGCCTTTCTCCGGTTTTTCCATCTGTGTCTGAATTGCGTATTACAAATCACCTCGCAGATGTTTACTAGTCACGAGGACTCAACCATTAGCCACGCCCCTTAAACTCATCCCATTCAAGGTTAAGTCTAGGTTACGTCATCGCTGCCGCCGCATCCCCTCGATGCAGGATGTCAGGATGCACCGGTCCCACTCTTGCCACTCCTGCGGCTGAAATGGCCCCATTGGGTGCCTGAAAGCTGGTCGAGTGGGTCAGAGAGTGGAGAGATGGGGGGGGGGGGGGCTGTGTTGTGGAGGGTGTGGCTAATCTTCAGAGGGCGGGGCTTGTTTTGGCCGTGGCAGCGGTGTAACTGAAATTTCTATGAAGTCACCCAGTAAAAAGTCAAGTCTTGCTTTCCCCTTCGGTCCCCCCCCCCCCACCCACCGGTGATGGAAACACTCATCCACTGAACACTGGCTCATTCTCTCCCCCACCTCCCACCCCCCTTTTTTTTTACACACAACATCCTCTGCAGCTAATTGCCATGCGTGAACTCCCACTACGTGCGTGTGTAAGAGTGCCGTGTTTGTGCGTTTAACGCTATGGTTGTGTGTGAGCGTGCACGTGTGCATGGTTTGGTTTTGTGCGAGTGCTCCTTGTGGTGGAACATGAGTCACTGTGGGCTGTGCCTCAAGCCCCCATTAAAACCACGAATAGCAGCCAGCTGATTTTGCTGTACGAGTGGTCAATGGGTCGCCGTATGACCTCCTCCCCCCCCCCCCCCCCCCCCATTTCTGTCTGGAGTCGCGGTCCCTTTTGCTGGCACAGGTAATTATGGGATGCAAACATTGGGAGTCCAGTCGGCGTGAAAATAAGCCGTATTGTATGCAATTAGGCAAAGTAGCTTCCAAGGGGACCCACAAACGAACAGACAAAATAAGGAGCAATTACAGTCTGTGTGAAATCAATAATAATAAATATTGATTATGGCTACAGTAATTGGATCATGATTGATTACAGCCATGCATTGTCCTTTAGATTAAGTGTATATGGTTTTGTGACAGGAAGCGGCTGTGAAATGCTGCTGGTGCGCCGGTTATTAACGTCCCACAGGAGGCTGCTGCAGACCCCAAAAGAGCTGGAAGCTTTGTTTTAAAAGAGAACGCGAACCTTCAGAATCAGAAAACTAAAGTGTGTGCACATCCAGGGGCCTGCATTAACAGCCCAGTTAAAACCTGCCTGTTTAGAATCACTTCATTTCTCCTTCCTGCTTACTTGTTTACAGGGACCTTATATCTGCTTCCCTTTAATTTGGCTCGAGCTCCTATCGAGTTGCATTTTAGATTTGCACAAGGCAGCATCACAGAGCAACACGTCCATAAATGCGCTGCACATGTAATGGTGCCGCTTATTATTCTCTCCTGACCTAAACGGGGGGGCTCAATAAAATGTCCCGCGTTAGGTTTTCCTGTCATTCTCACCAGAAGTGTGGAGAAAAGTTTGCATCGCTGCTAATCTCTCCGTTTGTGTTGTTTTTTTTTTGTTTTTTTTTGAGCAGCTGGCCAAAAAGATTCGGGAAAAGTTTAACCGTTACCTGGATGTGGTCAACAGAAACAAACAGGTGGTGGAGGCCTCGTACACCGCCCACCTCACCTCTCCGCTCACGGCCATCCAGGACTGCTGCTCCATACCTGCGTCCATGATGGAGTGAGTACACACACACACACCACTCTCTCTCTCTCTATCATGCACACACACACACACACACACACACACACCTTTGTTTAGACTTGTTTTGATCACTATCTCATTACATCATTTACAGCTGTGAGCAGCGCTGGCGCTCACCAGCCCCAACTTTTGCTCCCAGTGCCCTGACATTACAACGTTTTATGGCTCTTGCAGCCCGGGAAGTCTTTGTGATGCTGTGTTTACTTTTTTGTTTTTTTTAATGCATGAAGTCATTTTAATTAAGAGCCTCGGTTTCATAATGACATTTCAAGACGTCTAAATGGCAAAGCGTTATTAACGGCTGGGCTTTTACGAAAAGGTCGCCCGCACAGCAAGACTTAAAGCGGTTAATGCTGCCTCGAGTCGTCTCCTAGGCCTATGCAGCCGCTCGCTGGCTGCAGCAGGGGAAGAAGAAAGCACGGTTCAAAGCCAAGCTCAGAGAGAGCTGCTTTCAGTTCTAATCTATACAGCAGCAGCTGCCTCACCCCCACACCCACTCCTCTTCCACCCTTCCCTTTATCAGCGCATGTAACCAGTTTATTTCCCTCTGAAGTCTTCGAGCTGCAGAATCCACAGGGTCTGCAAGGTCATCTGCCTTTTCGTCAATTTTTCCCGGGAATCAGGATCGCCGCTGATCTGCAGTCAACTCGTCACGCACGCTACAGCTGGAAACGTGTCACCTTTCTGTTCCAGCGTGTGCACGCCGGGGCTAAAAGCACGGATTTACTGCCTTCACTGACAGCTAAAAGCTTCTCAGAAAACGTTTATTTAAGACCCGGGTAGAAAGGGTGGGATGATGCAACGGGGGAGTCCATTGGGTGATGGCGGGAGGATGGACATGCCAAACTGAATCAGAGTCTGTCCGATCTGACAGCACTTCAAAGGGTGTTCCTCAGGGGGAGGGGGAGGGGGGGGAATCACAGAGCACCCTCGCTTTCATTTTCTTATGTTTATGTAGGGTTGAGAGATGCTTAAAGGATAACTTCGCTCTCTCTTTCTTCAGGAAAGCTCGCCGAACAAAGCTCCTCTTAGAATAGCATCTGGCTTTAATAAGTTCTTGAAATTTTGATTTTAAAATCTGACATTGATGGAATGAAACTGATCAGCAAATCTATGCGGCTCAATTTCGAGGGCTGGATTTGTCGGTCAGTGTGCGCTTGTTTTATTTGCGTTCTGATTTGCCGTTGTCTGTTCCTGGTTGAACAGGATCCATGCTGGGGGCCCAGAATTCCAGCTCCCTGTAGTCCACGCCAGGGTGTCCTTCATTAGTCTCGGGCATCAGCTGCTTCTGGGGGGTTGCAGTCAGGTCAGCCAGTTTGGAAGGGGATCGAGTGTTTCACGGTGTGTCCGTGTCCGTTAGCCGTGAAGCTAGCGGCTATCATTTCTCCTAAAATAGCAAATGGATGTGGTTGATAGCATTGGCATGTTCGTGTGTTTTCTATTTCCACATGCGAGGCCCAGGTGTTCGCTTCAACAGTTCCGCTACCATGCGGCTTCTTTTCTATGACGAGGGTGCACAAACGGGCTGCACAAACCATAATATCCACGGGATTGATCGCTGACACCGGTGATCAAAGTGTTGCCGTACAGAATGTGGTAAAATCATACGCGAGATGATGTTGCACGAATTCCAATAGCTTCCCTCGTAAATTAAACATAAACATTACGGATGCCGTAATGCGGCGCTCCCGTTTCCCAAGAGGAATTCTCGCCATCCGAGCCTCGTGGCAGATTTACAGTCCAGATCAAGCATATACGTAGAGAGGAGTTGGAGTGGGTGGGGTGATTTGGGCCGGGCGGATGCTCTGGTTGCTCAGTCAGCACAATGATGATACCGTTCTTTGCGCAGTAGAGACGGAGAAGGTAAAATGCCGGGCAGGTCAGGACCGGGTTTGTTTAAGTGACCTTAACAGGTGAAAATGTTGTGCAGCTATCAGAACTTTAATCCCACTCCTCTCACCCCTCTGTTAATGACAGCCTTCCGTAAAAGGTGCCTCCGGTCCGTTGCATGATTGATGCATTAAAACAAAACCTGTATTGCAATACGCCAGAATACTAGCCATCAATTCGCCCAATGCTCTTTAACAGGTGCGACTCCTAACATTGCAGCTTGCAGAACAGCAAACCTCTTTGAGGTAATTGCACTCCCTGGGCTTTTCTGGATGACCTATGATCATCTCCTCCGTGGATGCCCCCCCGGAACGTTCATGGATGCGAGTTAGAATCTATATTTTGTTTCGCGTGCATCTGTAGAGTCCAGCATTTAGGAAACATTCTTTTTTTTTTGCCCTCATTAAGATGTCGGTCGATCTCTCCCTCTTTCTCTCTCTCCCTCTCTCTCTCTCTCGTTGGCTCTCGTGCTTCGCTTCGCTCCGCTTTTGATCTGGAATTCAAAGCGGCTGAAAATGTATTTTTTATCTGGCACACATTTTGCCGAGCTGCCCTCCCCTCTCTCTCTGCAGAGCGTGCTGAATGAGAATAGTAATGATTTGGCCTTATGGGGACGCTGTGAGTGAAGTTCAAAAGCAGCCCGTACATAAGAGCGCCTGTCAATCAACCCGGCCCGGTGCCAGGTCTGCACGAGCACAGCTTCGAGTGTGTGTGCTCGCATTAAATGGACGTGTGCCTACGTGCATGTGTGGTTGGTGGGGTGTGTATTTATTTATTGTCAGACTAGATGCAGCGCAGATTGTGCTGCAACCTCCTCTTTTGTCAGCCCTTAACCTCGGTGACCCGAGCGCCCCCCAGGCAGCCGATGCATCTAATGATACCGTATAAAGGCATGCTAACCATATAGCAGCATGCCTGCTGATATATTGGGGGGGGGGGGCTGCTAAAAAAATGACAGACTCCTAAAATAAACTGAGGCTCTGTTTGAGAAGCTTTGAATGACCAAAATAAGCGGACTGCCCTTTCTAGAATTACATTCAGATGGAATCAAGAAACTGTTTGGAAGAAAAGCAGAATTTATGCAGTTTTCCATGTAAAAAATAAATAAATCATTTGCATGCCGAATGAGATCTGGGCCGCAGATGATGTCGTCGCCACTGATATGTTTCAGCTCAATGAAACAAGCTGGGGCCGTTGACGTCTGTTAAATGTGATTCCATTAACTTAAAGGTTTCACGCGGAAGTCTTTACCAGTTGTGTAAATCATGTAGGTTTCAGTCGGACGTATCTTTCCCCAAAAATGTTATTTCAAATGTGAATATTAGACCCTTTGGATGTACTCTATAGATTTCTCAAAAGCTTGTGTGTGGTTTTTTTTGTAGGTTTGATGGAAACTTCAATACCAACGTCTCAAAGACCATCTGCTGCGACAGACTGTCCCCCACTGTCAACAGCCGAGCTTTCAATCCCGGTCGGGACCTCAACTCAGGTGTGTTAAACTCACGCAAGCACACTCGGTGAGGCTACGAAGACGCACAGCGACTGTGTGAACACATTGCCAGACAATGTTTCCTCGGCATCATCATCGCACGCCGTTCAATAGCGAGCAACGATATATCAGCGATGGACAGTTTTAAGGGTGCATTTCTCCTTTCAGATTGCATGAGCACATTGCAGAATATTACCATGTGAAAGCCACATGTGTCTGCGCCGCGTCAGCCGGTCTGCATTTGATTAGGAGGAAAATGGGCCGAGTCGACGAATAGAAAGAGAACGCCAACTTTCCCCGGCTGGCTTCTATGTTCTGCTGCCATTGCGTGCTTAACTGTGTGTCATTAATGCATTTCTTATCCTTCTAGTTTCAATCAAACCTTGTAAAAAAAAATAATAACAATTTCCATGTGAAATTTTGTGTTTTTGTCAAGAATAAAAGGGGGGGGGGGGGATTTCAAAACCTGATCATTTATAGTTTCAACGGTCACGTTAGTATAATGCGTTCTCAGAGAGTGCAGACCTCTGCCAAGCAGCTCGTTTTCCTCGTAAATGGATTTACACCGTCCACATGGTGATCTGGATCATCGTCAAAAGGTTCTAGATTGTTCTTGGTATCTTTAAACACCAACTATGAAAGTAGAAGTGAATGGGAAAATCCAGATTTTTTTTGTATCATAGCGAATGTAGCGTGTGTTCCCCTGACACCCCATTGCTGGTCCAGACTTCCCATCCTGCTCCTCTCTTGTGCACCATTCACACCACAAACCAGTCACAGCGAGTTCAAGTTACCCCTCCGCCTCCTCTCTCCTCCCCCTTTCCCTCACACTCAGCCCTCCTTGACCCCGGCGTTCCCACCCTATTCATTCTCTCCCATTTGTCTCAAGCCAGTCTAAACAAGCTACAGAGGAGAAAGGGGGAGGGAGGACTATAGAGCGGGGGGGGGGGGGGGGTAATTGAAAGGGAGAGGAATGAGGAATGAAGGGGAAGGAAGACGGGCGAGAGCTGATTGAAGTGGGGTAATTGTATCGATACTGTTTTGCACTTCCTCCATCGTCTCCGCTCTCATCTTTCGTTTTGCATATTTTCGGATGTAAGAGGAAGGTGGAAAAGAGCAGATGTTGGTAGATGTGGGAATACTTACGATTTTCCTTTCGGTGCCGCTTCATCCATTTCGGATGTGCTCGCAATGGTCATGTGACTATTTGGCGGTGGGGTGGGGGGGCCTGGTCTGACAGCTGTATATAGCGCTCCCCTTTCCGCTGTCAACGCTGAGTGTTTCCTGTTTATACTCGCCTCGGAGATGGCTGGAGCGGCGGGACGGGGATGATGCACGGTGGCTGACCGTGGCGTGTGAGAACCCGCCGCATCTCGTTGACGTTATTTTGCCAAGTACACGCAGTAATGCATTTTATTCATGTTAAAAATGTTAATATTTTACACACGATTTTCCACCCCACCCATGGCAAAAATGTCCTTGGCCCGTAATATTGCTGCAGGGCATGAGAAGGTAAATGGGTTCGCTTCAGCAGGTGATTGATTCGGCGTGATCACAAGCCAAGAACCATATTTTGGGACTATTGAGGCCCAGCTGCACGCAATAATAGCATGTCTGGCAAAGAGCATAGACTTCATTAGCAACATATTTGAGATCCTACCCGGACAATGGAAACCTCCGTCTGACCTTTAAAGCTGGTTGTATTTATGCAGTAGGAAATTAAGCGCTTGAAATTTGGGGCTAATTTCATATTGAGTAGAGTAGATTAGTACTGTTCTGTGGTACAATGGTAATAGTTGGGTATTAAGGTCCCCTTTATCCAGATCTACTCCAAGATTCAATGGTTCCGTCTCCGGGACGTGCATCATTCTTCCAATTCAATTCATTTTTATTTCTTTGACGCCAGATCACAGCAGAAAGTTATCTCAAGGCGCTTTACAGGTGCAGCAGGGAAAGGTAGAATCCAACTTGTTCCACGAGAGCATGCACTTTGTCAATGGAGGCAAGGGAAACCGTCCATTTAACAGGCAGAAACCTTGAACAGAACCTGAGAGTCATAGTGGGCGGCCATCTGTCTGGACCGGCTGGGATGAGAAAGAGGTTTTTGAGTGCCGTCGGTCTGAGTATCTAATAATTAAGAAGGAGAAGCAGCTGCTTTATTGTTTTGTGCTATCTTAATAAAGCCTACTTGGAACGTTTCACCCTGTTCCTTCCCTCTCCGTCTCCATTTTCACCTGTTGAAGCGCCCAAAGTTTCTATTTGTGTCTCTCTACCCCCCCCCCCCCCCCCCCCACCTCTTTGTGAAAGGCCGTTTTGTGTTGCAGCGAATGGAAAGGAAGTCGCTGTGCAGATACTGTTGACTCTGTGACCTCGTGAAGAAACGTCTCTGTTGGCATTGAGCAAATCGGCCTTCTTGGGTTCCGTGTCTCTGCTGAGGTCATGGCGAAGGCTGTTATTTCAGCTTGCCTTGCAATCGCAGTCGTGCCGCACCGACTGGCACCCGCTGTCCGCGTGGACGCCGCATCGCCGCGGTTTTATTTACGAAGTAGACAAATAAAACAGACTCTGGTGTATTTTTATGTATTTAACGGTTGGTGGATCTGTTTTACGGGCGACCTAAGGGTCGCCGTTACGCGAGGGAGCCTTTCGTCCGTGAGAAGCTGGCGCTGATGTTGTACCCTCGGTTCTTCCTTGCTTCTCCATCCTGACGTGCCTCCTTCGTGGTTTTTTCCTCTCCCCAGTGTTGGCAGACAACTTGAAGTCCAACCCGGGGATCAAATGGCAGTACTTCAGCTCCGAGGAGGGAATCTTTACCGTCTTCCCCGCCCACAAGTTCCAGTGCAAAGGAAGTTACGAGCACCGCAGCAGGTAAAAGCGCACCTTCCTTTTTTTTTGTACTTGTGGAAACTGAAAGCTGCGAAACAATAAGAATCTGGAAACGGACACGCCTCCTCTGGCACGCCGTCCTCGCATTCCGTGACCATAAAATGCCCTTGCCAGGAATGTGGCGCTGTACCCACTCGCCACCATTTAAGCCTGTAAGAATTTCACACCCCAGTGTTGTGTGTGTGTGAGAGAGTGTGTGTGTGGGGGGGGGGAGGGGGGGGGGGAGACATCTCTTTCTCCCATCTTCCTCCTTTTGCTTTTCAAGTCGACGAGTCGACATGAAGTTGTAAGAGAAGTTTGATTTCTTGCAGTGTGCTCGAAGCCTTGAGAGGAAATGACTTCCCTTCGCCGCCCTTCATTAGTGTGTCCTTTGTCCAGCAGACTCCCACAGAGGCGATGAGCCCTCTGCACCACGCCACGGCCTTTAAGCTTATAAAACATGCACATTAGCACATGCACCAAGTATTTTAGACACACTGTGCTATTACACCCGCTGCAATAAAAGAATAGTTTGCTCAGAGTTAACGTTTTAGACAACAAAAAAAACACCTTTCACAAGATTTGATTGACAGATTTTCACGCGTTTCCATACTTGATGCACGTTAGTAAGATGTTTCCGTGTGTGCATTATTCCTGCAGGCTGGTGTATGTGTCTGCGGTTCGTCCCCAGTCGAAGCACATAGTGGTGATGGTGGATCACGGAGCGACTGTGACCGACACCCAGCTCCAAATCGCCCGGGATTCTGCTCTGGTCATCCTCCACGCCGTTGATGAGCACGACAAGGTCGGTGAAAGAGGACAGCCCTTTTCTCTCTTTGCCTCGCGGTGTCTAATAGAATATAAATGCAGAAGCAGCGTATCGGCGTCGGTAAAGAAGAAGCGTGCGCATCAACGCATCCTTTTTTTTCCATTTCTCCAGATCTCTATTCTGTCGGTGGCGGAGGCGGTTCGCTCTTGTTCTCTGGACCAGTGCTACAAGAGTTTACTCTCTCCAGCGACCAGTGAGACCAAGAGGAAGATGAGCACCTTCATCTCCAACATCAAGGCCTCTGATGGAGCCACGCAACACGCGGCAGGCTTCCAGAAGGCTTTCCAGCTGCTCCGGAACACCAGCGGTCTCTGCAGACAGAGCGCCAGTGAGGAACTGACGGGTTTAACGCCCAGTCATCACTCTTGCTTTGCGTGAACTCGTATGAACTGTCTGTGTGTTTCTTTTTCCCCGTCGTGCGTCAGCCACGGACATGGTGATCATCTACCTGTCGTCTGGCATCACGTCTCGAGAGTCCTCGGAGCTGGAGAAGAGGGCGACGCTCGGCGTGGTCCGAGAGGAGAACCGACACCTCAACAACTCGGTCATGATCCTCACCTACGCTCTCATGAACGGTGCGACACACGTGTTCAAGGCTCGGCTGGATTTTAAGAGCCAAGCAGTGAATGCTATCTGTTTTATTTTTTTACATTTCACTTGCAAAATAGTCTTTCAAAAATCAATACACAAAGCTGTATTGGTATTTCTTGTTTTGCTCACCTTTAGAGCGTCTCTTTCTTTCGGCTCTGCCAGGGCCCCGTTACCGTATGTTCAATATTTCATCTGCTTTCATGGCTCACTAGAAGAACTGGAGGTTGGAAAGGTGCTCAGAAACCTCAAAGCCCCCCACCTGCCCCCCCTCCATCAGTGTGTGTTGTTGTGTGTACGCTTTCTTATTTTATTGTCTTTGTCCATCCATCTGCCTCCTTTAATTCCAGTCTGCGTCTGCAACGCACACGCACACACACACACACACACACACACACACACACACTCCCACCACTGCTGTGCATGCATTAGTCCACCATTAATCCATATCGGGTTTTTTGCATCTGCAATGAGGGGAGAGAGGAGAGAGTGAGACTTCAAAGACTGCACAGCTCGCTCTGTGTGAGTGACGGAGGGGCCGTGGCTGTTTATAGAGCTCCATGATGAAAAGGATGTAGAATTGTGTCGTCCTCTGCGTTTATTAGCATTGCATATCCCTAAAAACAACATTGGTTTTGCTGCTCACAGCCGCAGAGGCCCACTGTGGACGTCTGTCACCGTGGACGTCTGTCTTATCACCGGCATCTCCTGCCAAATGTGAAGTGATGATTGTTCGAGGAGATCAGCGGTCCTTTGGCGGGGAACACACACACACACACACACACACACACACACACACACACACTCGTATTTTTTCACGGCTCAGAACAATGTTTTTTCAAGTACTTTTTTCTCCCCTTTCCCTTCTGAAGTAACTGCTATGATTGTTTTTTTTTTATTATTATTCCTGGTGGTCGTCGTGACCGTAAACAGGATCACAGTCCACGTAGATTGAGTAGGAGATGACAGAATGCATGCTGCTGATATGCTGCCGTGTGGCGTGCTGGTGAAAGACGCAGCGCAGACGACTTGTGACGGGTCCGGAATATTTGATACACAAATGCAGTCTACATTATAATGATCCACTATTTCTGAGCTTGACTTACATTTTCCAGGCCAAGAACAATGGATCCGCCCTCTTAAATAACTTTTGCAAAGTAACCTGTGCCGTCAGCAGAACGGCGGCGACGTGGTGACATTGTCTCCCGTCAGGCGCCCGGTTGGATGCCTTGGCATTAAATAGGAATTCTGTTGTAATCCCGCCAGTGATTGGATGCTGGCAGACGGTCCATGCGCGATCTTTCCCAGTAGGTTTTGGGATGCCAAACGTTCAAGGTGACAGCTGCAGATCCGTGGCTGCACCTTGTGAGGTTTGGAAAGACGGCGTGTGAAATGTGCGTTAACGTCTCCGCTGCACATCTTCCCTTTCGAGCGATGAGGGATTTATTCGTATTTATGATCTTTGAGCTCTGCAGAGGAGAATTGTGTTTGGCAGATGGATGCATTGTACAAGTGGAGCTTGTGGAGATCATGTAACGAGTCGGGGCTTGCGTGTGTGAGATGTCTCTGCTGCTGAAGCCAGAAGCATTAGGGAAATGTTATCGGTCGGATGTACTTTCATTAATGATGCCCTTTGCTTCTTAACTGCATGAAGGGAATAAGGTTCAATTTCTCAGTCACAGAATTCTTTTTTTTTTTTTTTTGGAGGCATCATCTTTTTATCCCCTGTCTTTTCCGCCACACATCCCCCCCCAACTCCAAGCGCCTTTCATCCGAGCCTCGGTTTAAGGGTTTCTCCTGTCTTTCAGAGGGAGTAACGGGCCTGAAGGAGCTGGCCTTCTTGAGGGATCTGGCAGAGCAGAATTCAATGAAATACAGCATCGACCGGACATCGACCGGACGCCAACGCTCCTCCATGACCTCCTTGTCAGGATCGGTAGGAGCTTCCATGATGCCGGTGGTGAAGGGAAGCATGATGGTCCTAAACCAGCTTAGCAACTTGGAGACGACGGTGGGCCGCTTCTACATTAACCTGCCCAACCGGATGATCGACCTGGCCCGCTTCAGCCTGCCCTACGCCGACCCCATGGGAGATGGTGAGCGCTTTGTGTGTGGGTTTAATCGGACCTCGCCCGGTTGGCTCTTTCTGAGCTAATTCATCTCTAGTAGTGAATGAAATTTATCTTGACGTTGTCCCTAAAACCACCCCAAGGCTTTGCACAAAGTTCTCCTTCCTCCTTTCCTACTTCCTCCAGGGTTCATTATGACCGTGAGCCGCCCGTGTTACTTTGGCAACCTGCTCCTCGGTGTTGTCGGGGTGGATGTCAACCTGGCCTACATCCTGGAGGACGTCACCTACTACCAAGACTCACTGGCTTCCTACACGTTCCTCATTGACAACAAAGGTCAGTAACACAGAAACAAGGGGGGGTTGCACCCCCACTTCCTCCATAGCCACGATCTTTCTGCGCACATTTAAGCCCACGCATGCTAACTAACTAACGATCTCACGTTCGTCGACACGTTTAATTCCCCAGGTTACACCCTGATGCATCCGTCGCTGACGCGGCCCTACCTGATGACCGAGCCGCCTCTGCACACTGACATCATCCACTACGAGAATATCCCAGGGTTCCCTGCTGTCCGACAGAACATCCTCAGGTAGGAAAGGAGAAGGAAGTGCGTAACATCTCTTCTAAGGTCGACATAAAAAAAAAAAAAAAACATCCAAAGGCAGAATTCCTCCAGCCGTGGATACACACAGAGCGTATTTCATGTGTGGAGTCAGTAACTTAATGCTGTTATGTTGCAGCCTCCCTCTGGGCAGTCAGGTCATCGCTGTTCCGGTCAACTCCTCCCTGTCCTGGCACACCAACCGGCTCCGGAACAACAGAAAAGATGCGTACAATGTCAGCTACGCCTGGAAACTGGTAGGTGAAAAGATGATCTGGCTTCATGTGGGACAATAACTGTTCTATTTGATCATTACGAGACTGTCTCAACAGCGGTGTAGAGATGTATGTTCCCAGTCTTCATATTTTCAACAAGCCTCCGCCTCCTACATTAGTTGGCCTATAAACTATAAACGGTCTGTCGCTCAAATCTGGTTTTCCTCTCAGCATCTTAAGTGACATGTTTTTGGAATAAACCAGCGACAGAAACATCACACCATCCAGGAGTTGTTGTTTTTTCCCTCTTTTCTGACAACAGACAGGCTTAAATGAAGCATTTTTGATTTCACTTTTTTTCCATCAAACTCTACTTTGACAGCGTCCTGTTTTTTAACAAACCCGCCAAAACACTGAAAGGTGCCTTCTTTCCCATGCTATTCTAACTTTTTCCAGATCAAAATGTCCCGGGACGCCTTTATGTGACTGGACTTTCGGGTATTAAAACAATTTCACGATGAGATTTCAAGGTTTGCTACCAGACCAGCCATGCACGGGTTCATTTAGAAACTGTGTTGTGAAAGCAGCTGTTGCTCCGGACACATTCATCTCCATGGGAGATTTGGAACGCTTCCTATGATTGCTGATGCTAAACACTGAGAAGACGAGCCAAAGGGACGTGGAGTTGTGCTTAGCGTCACAGCTACTCCGGCTTTGGGAGAACGCAGTTCTAAAAAATGCAGACGCACTTGTCTTTCCTAGGTTCAGGACACGTCGTTCATCCTGTGCATCGTGTACGTGCAGCCGGAGATCCCAGTGAAGCACCTGAAGAACCTGAACACAGCTCCCAGTTCCAAGCTGCTGTACCATCGCCTGGACCTGCTGGGTCAGCCCGGCTCCTGCCTGCACTTCAAGCAGCTTGCCACAGTCGGTAAGACCGGCGTAAAAACACAAAGCCCCCTCCCCCCCCCCCCCACCGGAGAAATACATGAACCTACTCTGACTGTCCTTTCTTGCCTTCCGGTGTCTTTCCCAGAATCCCCCACTGTGATGTTGGCGGCTGGCAGCTTCTCCTCTCCCTACGAGCACCTCAGTCAGCCGGAGACGAAGCGCATGGTGGAGCACTACACCGCCTACCTGAGTGACAACACCAGGCTGATCGCCAACCCGGGCCTGAAGGTGCTCCAGCGTCACCTCGTGTTTCAAGCCAAGCGTTACCGCTGGTTGTCAAATGAAGCTTTGCATCCTTAAGAAGGGAACAAAACCCGGCGCCGGATTGGCAGTCTGTGTGCATTCCTGTCCTGGGGGTGGGGGTGGGGAGAGAAGGGTCCCAGCTCTGATTCCCAGGCTAGTCTTAAAGCCCCCCCCCCTACAGTGACCTCATCACCCCTTTCAAACTTTTCAGGGTTTTAGTGTTAATTGTGCCCTTTATTTATTTCATGATTCTAGTTTCACAGCTGATATATTTATATTTATACATATATATATATATACATGTATAATTTAGTACCTTTAGCAGCAATTTAGTAGAATAATTCTGTTCAGATGTGTTTGAATGGAGTATTTGGAGTATTTTGTCTCTAGCTACATACATTTTTGCCAATTTAGAGTCTAAGCCATATCCATATTATCACTCTTTTCTCCTTCTCTTCTATTTCTTCCTCAACCTTTTGTTCCCCCCCCCCCCCCCCTCCACACTTCCTTACCTCTCTAACTTTTTTGTTCCACCCTTGCTGTTCCTCCTCCGGTTCACCATCCTGTCCTCTTCGCAGTCCTCTGTCAGGAACGAGGTTATGGCAACCAGTCACGTCACGGATGAGTGGATGACACTAATGGAAATGAGTAGCCTCAACTGCTACATTGTGCGCCGTTACATAGCAACGCCCAGTGGGGTGCTCCGGATTTATCCAGGATCACTGATGGACAAAGCCTTTGACCCGACTCGCAGACAATGGTTAGGCCCGAGGGTGTGAAGGGGAAAGGCAGGGGAGAAGGGTGTGTGTGTGGGTGTGTGTGTGGGTGGGTGTGTGTGGGTGCGTGTGTGTGTGTGTGTGTGTGTGTGTGTGTGTGTGTGTGAGTTGCAGAAATACTGTGCATGCGTAGATTTTTGTTGGAGTATTTGTCTCTAGATTAATTTTATTGTTTGACATTTATAATCCTCTGCTTGTGTGTAGGTACCAACACGCTGTGGCGAACCCCGGCCTCGTCACCTTCACAGGCCCGTACCTGGATGTGGGCGGGGCTGGCTACGTTGTCACCATCAGCCACACCATCCATGCCTCCAGGTAAGAAGAAGAAGAAGAAGAAGAAACCATCATTGCAGCATCGCTGGTTTCCGTGACGCCTCGCTGCTCTCGTATCGTTTGTCTTCAGCAACAGGCGCCGGTTTTCAATCCCCCCCCAAAAAACCCGCTAAGAGCGCCCGCACGTTGGTAGAGATAAAAAGCAAAATGCTAACAAACAGAAAGGCGGTCAAGCTGAATGAATGCTAATGTTCTCTGCGCTACGTGATCGGCACGCTAGGTTGTTGCTGCACATTTACACAGTCGCAGTACAAATAGCAGCTTCCTATAGACGCCGGCCATAAAACAGATTTACTGCTGATCCGAGCCGAAGCGTCTCTGGAAGTCATTCCAGCCGACCATTCAGTCCCCCCCGAAGACGAGCGCTAATTTGAAGAAGGCTAAACGAGATTGTTGACAGTCAGTGTGTCTTTTATACTCGCACCGTCCCGCTGAGCCTGAGTGTTACACAGCTGGTCCGTTCGTGTGTCTCCTTCAGCTCTCAGATGGCTCCTGGTTATGCGATCGCCGTGATGGGAATCGACTTCACCTTGCGTTACTTCTACAAGGTCCTGCTGGATCTGCTGCCGATCTGCAACCAGGACAAGGGCAACAAGATCAGGTGGGAATGGGGACGGATTGGGCCAGCCCTCCCCCTCGTTTTGATTGAATTCCCTTGTGCACGTTGTTTCGTACTTTCTTCTGGCTCTTCCTTTGTGTGTTCTGTTCAAACCTCTGTTTGACCGAGGCAGAGTAAGACGTGCTGAGTCGGGAGAGAAAGAGGGAAGAAGAGATAAGCTGATTATCGCGGCATTCCTGCCAGAGATGTGACGCTGCTACCGTCCTCAGTTTTTTTTTTTATGGCTCTCTTTTTGTTTTTCATCCTGTTTCTTCCAACTCCCTCCTCCCCTGCCCCCCCCCCCCTTCTTCTTTACCCCGTCAGTCCCCCCCCCGCCACTTCTTTACTTCTTTCTCTGATGGTGTGCAGGAGCCATATAAAACAGGATTAGCTCAAAGGGGGGGTGTGGGGAAGATGCGAGAATGTTTGAAAGAAGTCGAATTAAGTCTGTGTGTGTGGGGGGGGGGGGGGGGTGCACAGTATGAAATGCTGGAGGGAAGAGAAACGATGTTCAGTGTAAGAGTGTGACATTGTTTTTACATAAAACGTACAAACAAAATGAAATAGACTGACAGCTTTGCATATATTTTGCCGTGCACTTTGCAGGTGCTTCATAATGGAGGACAGAGGGTACCTGGTCGCTCATCCCACTCTCATCGACCCCAAAGGCCACGCCCCTGCAGAGCAGCAGCACATCACCCACAAGGTAAAGGAGCAAGAGCTCACAAAGGAGTCACAAGTGAACGCGCCTCCGTCCTCTCCTGTCTCATGTTGGTCCACCCGTCTGTCTGTCTGTCTGGCAGGAGCCGCTGGTCGCCAACGACATCCTGAACCATCCCAACTTCGTCAAGAAGAACCTGTGCAACAGCTTCAGCGACCGCACCGTGCAGCGATTCTACAAGTTCAACACCAGCATAACAGTGAGCCGGGGGGTGATGTCACAGTGGCTTCAGGAGGAGCGCACAGGCAGACGAAATGTGGTGTAATGCTGCCACCTTGTGCTTTTACCTGGAGTTGCACACTTGAAGGGTTTCCCCATAATCTGATGGATTATCCCAGTTTCACAACTTTAAAGTATTTAAGTACAATTTTATTCATGCATGCTGTTAGAGCGACAAGGTGCAGATTAAGGAGCGTCTCACAAATTCAATCTAAAGATCTAAGGCCTCATATCACTTTCTTTGTGCTACTTTTAGACACTTTTCTAAAGTGTGGCTGGTTTGATATATATTTATTATAATTATTGTTGTTGTTTTTCTCGCCTCTTTCTTTAAATAGTTTAAAAACGTTTCTTAACCCTCCTGCTACCCGCTGGGGGGGGACATTGCGCTGACAGTATATTCCTCTTTTAAGGGGGACCTAACCAACCTGGTCCACGGCAGCCACTGCTCTAAGTATCGTCTGACTCGAATCCCCGGCACCAACGCTTTTGCCGGCATCGTCAACGAGACGTGTGACTCGCTGGCGTTCTGCGCCTGCAGCACCGTGGACCGGCTCTGCCTCAACTGCCACAGGTGTCTCTCTCTTCATTCACGCCGCAACACGGCCGCGTTCCTGAAGACGAGACGCGGCTACAAGACGATGCTTTCCAGTGTCACCCTCTTGGTGTTTATTTATTTGTTTATTTTTGCTGGTGCGTCTTTCAGAATGGAGCAGAATGAATGCGAGTGTCCGTGTGAGTGCCCCCTGGAGGTCAACGAGTGTACTGGCAACCTCACCAATGCTGAAAACAGGTCAGTGTAAAAGCAGGCACCTAAACTATTTAAGCCTCCTGTCATCCTAAAATATTACGAACACATTTGATCCTTGGGGTCAGTCTGATTTTATGGAAGTTTATGTATTTTTAACATAAATCTGTAATTTCCAAACACACCAGAGAGGGGGGGGGGGGGGGGCTTAGTTAAAGTCTGTGGGTGTTTCCTCACTCCCCTTTCTCTGCCTTCAGTCTCCTTCTCTCACATCTCTTGTTCTCTTTCTTGTTTCCTCCTTTCATCGGCCGTCAGCAGCCCTTGACAGCATGCCAATGTTTCAAGTGGAACTTCCTCCTTTTTTCTGCAAAGATGTGCAATTATCGTCTTTCCCTGTCGCGTTATCGCCTGCGTTCCGTGTCGAGCAGCATCCGTTTTTGTCCTCTTTGAGCTGCTTTGCATAAATTGACGCACTGAAGACTTTGCTCTGAGGACTCGCGCTTTGATTTATCTTTATTTAGATCTTCAACTTGTTTTTGACCAATAATAGTCAGAATACCTCCAACCTCCTGTGTGTTTTATGATCGTGTGTGTTTTACGATTGCGTGTGTATGTGTGCGTGTGTGTGTGTCACACAGGAACCCGAGCTGCGAGGTGCACCACGAGCCCGTCAGTCTGAACGTGATTGACCCCGCCCTCCTCGATACGCTGCCCCAGTGCATCAACACTCGCTGCAGCCAGCGGTACACCAGCAGGTGAAGATGCTGAACTGCACGCGCGCACACACACACACACCTACACACACACACCTACACACACACACAGGTATAAGGTCTGTCATGAGGTCTACGTTGTGTTTGCTGTGAGGTCATATGACTGTTTTGTCCCTGTGATCAGCACACTGCCACCTAGTGGTACAAAGTGAGAAAATACTCCCTGCTCATGTGATCAGTGATCAATTAATGTATTATTGTTTGAGCATATTTAATCTAAACACACAGCTTTGTAGAGATTCCACTGTGACACTACTCCCTATAAATGTCAGGTCTTTGTCCATATTGAATTGGCGCTATAAAGCCTGCTGGTGGACATTCTGTTTCAGTGACTGTTACGGTGTGTTGGACTGTGAGTGGTGTATGGTGGACAGCGACGGCAAGACTCACCTCGACAAGCCATACTGCGCCCTGCAGAAGGAGTGTTTCGGGGGCATCGTCGGCGCCAAGAGTCCCTACGCAGACGGCATGGGGCTCCTTGGTGAGTAAAAACAGCTTTTCTTTGGTGCTACTGTGATTCATTTGTTTCCCGTTGAAAGCAGGGAGTCTGACATTGATGTGAGAATAAAAGCGAAGGAGGACGCGCCGTTTCATTTCGTCATGTCGCCGGTTCTTAAGCCGTAAATTGAAAACTCCCCATGAAATTCCTCACCGTTCCCTGTCTTGCTATTTATTTTTCTTCTTCACAGACGAGGAGGTGGCATCTTTGAACATGATCAAGAGCGCCCCTGTAGGGCCGGTTGCCGGGGGCATTATGGGATGCATCATGGTGCTGGTGCTGGCTGTGTATGCATACAGGCACCAGATCCACAGACGGTCCCACCAGCACATGTCCCCGCTGGCAGCTCAGGGTAGGTCCGGAGGTCCGAGCCGACCCGTTGTTTTTCGAGGGCCCTAGACTTCACATGATCGACACGATCATCTTTTCTTGTTTTCTGCCGCTCCAGAAATGTCGGTGAGAATGTCCAATCTGGACAACGAGCGGGACGAGAGGGACGAAGACAGCCACGAGGACAGAGGAATCAGTGAGTGTAGCAGGAGAAGGCGGATCATCTCCGACATGACGTGTTTCAGAGCCCGTGGAGTAGCGATCCTTTACGCAACGTGTTCAAACAGTGGCGAGGACGCCGCCTGTTAACGGTTAACCCGCTTCAGCGACCGCTTTCCTTTCCGTTAAGACGTCCTCTTTCCCCTTTCAGTCAGCAACACCCGATTCATCGCTGCGGTGATCGAGCGGCACACTCACACTCCGGAGCGGAGGCGGCGGTACTGGGGGCGATCCGGGACCGAGAGCGACCACGGTGAGGAACGCACACGTGTGATGTCCCTGAGATCCAGTAGCGGTGCTGTACATGTTCCTATTCTGAAGCTACTGGTTGCATGTTATCCAATCGGGCCCCGGTATTTGTCGTTTTAGTGTTTGCGCATCAGATAGTTCAGTCTAAAATGATTCATGAGTTGTGAAATGACTCCATCCTGCAGGAACTCTCAATTTAAAATGACGTTGTAAATATAACCACATGGCCTCCTCGCTCTTTTACCCAACTCCCCCTGGGGCAGAGGTGCGGGTTCGACGGGGTTTGTTAATTCAGAGAGAATTGGGCCTAAAACTCATGCTGCTGACCCAAGAGAACTGATGGAACTTCAACCGACTTCGGCTTCAGAGCGCCTCTGGGAGATTTTCTCGCCACGGTCGTTTGTAGAACCCGTAGGAGACTGACGCAAAGGGAGCGGCGTGGACGGCCAGCTCCACCCACACAGGCTCTCACTGCCTACACCACTCCATTTCCTGGCAGCGGAGTGTCTGCAGCACTTGTTGCATAAGAAGGGACGACAGAGAAAAAACACGTGCAAAGAGAGGAGAATGGGCTGGAGTGAAACAAAGACACGAGTGGGAGTGGGTTCTGTTCTGTGCCCAATAAACCGGAGACGTGTTGGACGGAGGGAGGTTGTTTGATCTTTTTAAGTGACTCCGTAATTCATCTCCAACACAGTCTTTCGTTCAGCTGTGTCTTAAGAGAAACGTGCACGGACGGTTGGTTCGGGCTTTAATAAATAGTCGCTAACGTATCATTCACTTTGTCTCGGACTCTGTCTGGATCCTGTCCCGGATTTATCCTCGACTCATCCCCTGCTGATCCAAGAAGAGTCCCAGAAGTCTCAACGGTCCAATCATGATATTTGATATCGTGTGTCTCCAAGGTGCAATAACAGACTGCTTTAGACCGGCTCTCTGGCTAATCTCTTGACCTTCAGGGGGGGGATTTGCTGTCCTCACCTGGGGCAGCTGCGAACCGTCAGCGGGCCACGGTTAGCGTGCCTGCCTGGAACGCCGGCTCCTGCGTTGAGGAATAGAGGGATAAACCGGACTTAAATATGCACCGTCCATGTCTGGAGCTTCTTTGAAGTCTCCGTCCCTTCTTCTCCTGTAATCCCACCCTTTCTCTGCCGCCACTCTTTTCCATCTGGGCCCCCCCGCCTGTGCTCACCGCTTCAATCTCTCGTTGCTTCCTTTTGGGGAATCTGTTTGGGACATTTGCGATCAAACCGTAACAACAGATTGATGTTCCCATCGTATTCTCTGACCCAGTAATCTCTTTTCTCCGTGACAGCAGTGCTGCCCCCCCCCGCCCCCGGCGTATAATTCCATCTCCCTAGGCTAAACATATGTGGCACATTTGCAGCGACGTGGTCATAAATATGTAGGAACCCCTGCGGTATGATGCGTATTGTTTTGTGGGCTTCTTTGCTAACGTACGGATCTTCTCAGGACCCAACAAAAATGATCGTGTAAATCCACGACATCATCATCGTCTCTAAGAGATAGTGAATCCAGTGAAAGCAACCTTTGCACGCTCTTTCTCTTCTTCTCCAGGCTACAGCACCATGAGTCCGCAGGAGGACAGCGAGAACCCGCCGGGGAACAACGACCCGCTCTCAGCGGGCGTAGACGTGGGCAACCACGACGACGACCTGGACCTGGACACGCCCCCTCAGACGGCCGCCCTGCTCAGCCACAAGTTCCACTCCTACCGGCACACGCACCACCACCCGCTGCACATGCACCACCTGCAGGCGGCGGTGACGGTGCACAGTGTCGACGCAGAGTGCTGATCTTTTCTCGGATTGGCGAGGCGTGCGCTTGGTTTGACAGCACGCCGGAAGGTACTGTGAAGGACGGACGGACGGAGACTCAAACCCGCGGCGTCACTGGAACCCATTCGGCAACATCTCCGTCTCACCTGTTGTTTTCAGATCCAGTCCGGCGAGTGTATTTAAGGTTTACGCGCTATAATTACCTGGACTAGTGAAATAAAGATTTTTTTTTTTTATGGAAGGAATTTTTTGACTGTGTGAGAGCACAAAACAAGTGAAAACACGGAATCGAACGTAAAACCTTTTAGTCCCGTTTTCCTCGCCCTCGGTTCTGCAGCTTGACGCTCCTCTCCATGAGCCGCTGCCGGCCTTCCACGACGCGACGCTTTGGGAAGACATTTGGACCTTTTCAAACGTGTCTCTGAATTTCAATGTAGGGAAGGAAAAAAAACAATCTTCATACAATTATAAGAGGAAACACTTTAAAGAAGGACATACTATTTTTCTACTATTTATTGAAGAGGTAGATTTTTGGGCTTGAATCGTCCGCCGCTAACACGATGAGTGAGAGGAAGCGCTTCATGCGGCTCATTAGTTTTGGTTTCCCTTCAAATCTACGTCTGCTTGTGTTTATTTTGCGTTTTTAAGACAACAGATCATGTAAATGTTGGACTGACTTTTCATCACAGGAACTCACGGATCTAGCAGCTTGGTCCGTTTTCACGTTCCCTTCATTTCCTGTTACCAGAAATTCTGAGCCATCCTCCCCATATGAGATTCTTTTTTTTTTTTTTTTTTGATGAGCAGTGATCGCACAAGTAGATCTGCTCCTTCAAAAATATTCAGGTATTGTTTGGTGAATCTGGGTTAGAGCCGCGCTCACCTCCTGCATCGGCGCGGCGAGGTGAGGCGACCTTTGACCTGTAGCACATGTTTCTTTTATATTTTTGCATTCACAGCTCTGAACACGGGACCTGCTGTGCAGAGCATCCATATTCTGGACACGGAGGCATCCTCCTGGGGATGGGAGGAGGGAAAGGGAAATCTCCCTGACTTTAGACGCTGCTGAGGATTTTGGTGTGCGACCCCCCCCCCCCCCCCCCCCCCCGAGGGGGTCCTGAGAGATTCACAGAGACCTTAAGCGCTGCCCGTTTTAAAAGCAGCACCGATGCTGTTCGCTCCCTCCTCGCAAACTTTATAGTCTTTTGAGGCCAAGCTGGGACTGCATGCGCTAAGGCGCACTGCGTTACGGAGCCTCGTTTCCGGCGACGACGGGGCTGGCGATTGGATCGTGGGATCGCTGCTGATGTACGGAGGCCGCACCAATCTGTCGGCTCCTCTGTGGTAAACCACTGAAAATGTATTTTCTACAAAATGTGTGTGTGAGAGCGTGCGAGTGTGAGTGAAGGAGAACATTTCCACTGAATGCATTAATGTATTTTTTCAAAATGGTATTAGAGAATTGAGAAATCCACTTATTTTATTGTGATGAAGAGTCGCCCCCCCCCCCACCCCCACGGTGTGGGTTCCATTATTCAGCGGTCAAAAGCACACCAGCGTGGCATTTGTTTATTTCCTGTTTCACAAATGTCTATTTGTTTCTCCATTACGTAAATGTACATACAGAGTCACAGATGCCTATTATTGTCCTGTACACTTCATATTTTTTTATGTTAAGAATTTTTTTTGTTTGTTTTTTTAAATGTGTTTTTCTTTAGGTCCATATTGGATGGAAGTCGGTGCTTGGAAAATAAAATACACACTTTTTTTTAGACAGAATTTTAGTTTTTTTTAAGGTCTGTGGGTTGGTTTGTTTGTTTGTTTGTTTTTTAAGTGTCCTCAAAATATTCACGTTTATTTTCTACTTTTAAATGTGAGAAAATAGTGGTACTGCATCTGACCAGAGGAACCTCCACTCCTTTTTGACTTATGGTACAGCATTCGGAATCCAATTTGTTTTTGATCGAATGAAGATTTGCAAATATATTTTGAGATGCATTTGTGCATTGCAGCAATTTTTTTTATCAAGTTGAATTTGTTTAAAGCATTTTTTTTATTTTTTATGGGAGAACTACTTAACAGTATTTACCAACTGTTGTAAACAAGTACGTGTGTATACCGAACACTTTGAAGTGCATTAATTAGCGTACTGAAGGAACATGTCTACACCACCCCCTCATGTATCATATAAACTTAGCTAATTGAGATTTATTGCAATGTGAATGTGATAAAATTCATTTTACACTAAACTCGTCTTCTTTTAATTTCTTCTTCTCTTTTTTTTTTACGACTGATCATGTTGCTACTTAAAGGGTTTAAGGTTCACACAGGAACATTTTACACTTGTAAAAAACAAAAAGAAATACCCTCAGAATCATAATGGCCCCTTTTGGAGATCCATGTGCCCTGATAAGTAAAAACATGTGTTCTACTGATAGTCAGAATTTGTTACAGTAATTTAATAGCATGCTTTATGTATTAAAATCCTACAGGCTGTAGTAGAATATATGAGTCTGCACTTAGCTTCACAAGAGGGTTGTTTCTTCCTGTTTCAAGCTCTTTGCAGGCTAAGGGAAGAACTTCTTATCACTTATTTATGAGTCCATTCTGATGTGGTGCATCCGGCCAACAGAGCCATGAAACAAGCCACAGATGGAAAGAGACGACAATAAAGTAGCCGTCTTCAGTTGCTGCGGTTTTCCTTCAGAAACAAAACGATGGATGTTAAAAGTTTCATTTGTGGTAGAATTTTTACACCGTTTTCACATTGTCAACCAGTTTTGTTCCTCTTAATAATGCTGTTGTGTAAGAATTTTAGTTTAAAAGAAACTTTTGATGTTGTGAAAAAGAATCTATGAGCTGTGTTGCAGAAAGGATCTTAAGATGCATCAAATGTGACCTCTTAATTTGCATCTTTTCTTTTATAGTTTTATCATTTTGAACCGTCAACGATTTTCTTAATCAGTCACAGACATATTTAAAATGATGAGGTTTGGCTCTTGCTAACTTTTGAGTTTTCCCCATTACACTTTTATGAATCCTATTTTTACATCCCACACTGATGGGGAAAGGTTGTTACTCAGAGCGGAACATCTGCCACCGTAAGCCTGCATGACGCGCCCAAGTTTCCCATTCTGATATAGACACCCAGACCTTTGGTACGCCGCTGGGATCTGATGGAGCTTCCTCCTGTCCGTCTGTCCGCCTTCCACCATGTTCCATAAACCTTACCAGTTTGTCAGTGTTCATTTCTACCTCTGTGACACGGCGCTGTCTTTGTCTCGCTTTTGCTGTCGCTGTACCCCCCCCCCCCCCCCCATCCCACTCTTCCTCTCGAGCTGTCTGCAGATCCCTGCCAAGGAATCGCTGTGAATTAGAGCACCGAGCTCCGCGTCCAGGCACCCTCGGGTCATCTCAGTCAGCCTTATCTCTGCCAACCCGGTTCAGGAGACATGCACCAGCAGCATATTTTGTGTGTAGTCCAGAGTCGCCCCGGTTCCCAAAGGCCTCTTACAGTAGCGGCGTAATCATCCAGTCATCAAGAATTCCATGTAAGCAATTTATAGCACCTTTAAATCCTTTGCTTTCTGTGCCATCGCATTGGTTTCCTTAAAAACCAGTGGAAAAACATGTTTTAAAATACTGATGACACAGCTCAAACCTTGGGGGGGGGGGGGGGGATTGTACAATCTATCAGGGAAGGATCGGACAAGTCCTAGAGAATAGATGTACTTCTCTCATTACTGATTCACACTCCGGTGAAAAGGTACCACTGTAATTAGGACAGGGAACCCTCGTGCACATTGTCCTTGTGGGTTCAGGTCAGCTGTTTTTACTAGGCCGCATGTAATGGCTCCGAGAGAAAGGATGTCGTGCCCAACAGACTACATTAGTGATCATTTATAGTGACAGCGGCTAATAATCGGAGCCACAGTACTCCAGACAGAAGTGTGAGAGTGAGACGTCCTCAATCACAAAGGACACACACACACATGCGCGCGCTCGCTCACCACAAACTCCCACGCACAATGAACTACTTACATTTAGGAACCCCCTCATCCATCCCCCCTCTCCTCCTCACGCCTACTGGTGTCATCCCAGGTGCCTGCTTTGCCCGTTCATCCACCCCCCCCCCCACCCACGCCCTCGCACGCTCAATCCCGGCGAGCAGAGGCAAATGCGTTCCCGCTTTCTCCTCCTCGTCTCCACTCCCACCTGCTCCAAAGAGGCTGTGAATCACTCGCTGGCACAACTGAAGCCCCAGCGAGGCCTCGGCGCTTCAGGTGGAGCGGGGCCCGACGTCTTTGTCTCTCCCATGATGGGGTTTTTGACTCACACATTGGTAAAGCAGTTTGAGAGGCCGGAGGCTGACGTGGGTTAATGCATGTGCGTGAGTGTGCGTGTTTTATTGTGCAGAATGAGGGCCGGTGCATGTTTTTTGTCAGGGGGAGGAGGAGGAGGAGGGGGGGGACATTAATTGTTCTCCCGTGGAAATGTTGTTTAGCACTTAGTGGAGTGATTCATGCGTCTCCGAAACCAGCCTGTGAATATGACAAGCAAGTCCTCGGTGTCTTTTCAGAGAACCACTGCTCAATGATTCATGCCCCCCCCCCCAATCTGTCAGCAGATGAAATGCTCCCCTCTTCTGAATGCTTTTCAGCTGGGATATAGTTTGTGTACAGGATGAATGCCGGCTTCATTTGCAGGCCACTTTGCTGGCTGGATTTCCAGCCATAACATTAGAACCTCAACACCAATATTGCGTATATCCATTTATCGCTGCCAGAAACAAGTCCACACACGCCAAGACATGGACGGTGCGCCTTTGAAGGCGTGTTGTGACATCCGGCGCTGCAACGTTTCCCCCACATCCCTTTAATTCCTGTGATTTGCGAGGTAGGGCCTCCGTGAATCCGGCTTTTGTTTGTCCAGCACGTCCCTCAGATACGGATTGGATTGAGGTCAGCGGTGCGAATGTTCTGACTGATCGGTGCAGACAGAAGATTCGCTGAGTCAGCGATGCTGCCAGAGGTAACGGGAAGTTCGAAATGGCATGTTCGAAATGGCATGAGATGTCTTCTTCTTCAGCGTGAGCCTGATTGAGGCTCACAAAACGCTCCGTCTACAGTCGGCACGCTTCGGTTACACCGGTTCAGCCGCTTGGCAACGTTGGATCGCTTTCACCCACTGACAACATGCGATTGTCTGGACACCGATCTGCCAGGAAGCGCTTCACACAGATGGCGAGAGAGGGAGAGAGAACATGGAGGCTGATTTCTCTGTCTCTCGCAGGCCTCTAAATATTTCCTGGGTGGGTTGACGTGTTCTGGCTGACGTGTTTTTGCGGGCCCATACGTGAGTGTGAATGCATCTCGTGAGGGTTTGGTGCGTTTGGGTTCCTGCAGCCGGCGGAAGCCACATAGGCATCGTGAGGACTCGGCGGGGAGCTCGGTTCCCTTCGTGCTTGCCAGGAGCAGCTTTCCACCCACGGTGGGCAGGCTCGGCTGGCTGCGGCCGTTGGTTTGGCATTCGCCGGATGACTTGGGTGGAAACGAGGAAGGGCACGCAGCCATTAATGGTTACATGATGAGCATGGGGAATGGGAGAGCTGTGTAGGTTGAGAGGATTTCACCAATGAACGCATCTCTCTCTCTCTTGGACTATAGAACAAAAAAAACTTTCTCTCTGGGCCCCTGTGGTGAAAGCAGAGGCGCTGTCCACTGTCCTGTATTATATTATATTGCTTTTTTGGGGGGAGGGGGGGCTAAAATGCGGAGGTTACAGGATTTCAGAAGGTTAAAAAGGCCGATGCATGAGATATAAGATATACTAAGCCTGCGTAACGGTGATTGATGGATCTCAACTGGCTCCGATGCTTTCAGCAGACAGTTGGGGTCGCCAGGAGTCCGAGATGAAGCCTGGCACGTCAGAAACTGCGTGGAGCGCAAAATGCCCCGTCAAACAACGCAGCTGCGTTATTACGCGAGTCTTCTGCGCCCTGCGCCGTTTGGATCCACGTTCGAACGAGTAAATGTGGAATTATGTTTGACTTGGGATATCAAATAAGCAAACATTAGGAAATAAAATGCTTAAATTATTCAAGAGTAATGCGCTCAGGAAAAAATGTACTTGGCTCACTTGAAATAGTCCTGATCCGTTTTATTCTCCGTGGCTCTACCTGCGCTGTGCGCTCTCTCTCTCTCTCTCTCTCTCTCTTTCTCCCTCTTTCTCTCTTCTCACACACTTTTCACTCAGCTACCCAAGATGGCGGCAGCCTCATCTATTCAGCCGCCGAGCCTTCCCTCTTCTCTGGCCAGAGAGAGCGCACTTTCCGCGGAGATGGACAGCCCCGAGAGCCGGCAGCAGGAGGATGAGGAGGCGGCCGCCGCCGCCGCGCAGCCCTCCGACTCGGGCATCTGCCTCCGCGACCTGCCGGACCTGGAGCCGGAGGAGATCGAGAAAAGGCTCGCCAAAACTCGCCAGGAGCTGAGCAACAGGAGGAAAATCCTCATGAAGAACCTGCCGCCCGACACCACCAACCAGGTACGCTCGAAAACTGGAGCCAAAGTAGCACAGTTTAAGCTCGGAGCGTTTACGCAAAGCGACGCTTGGTGCGCGTCGGCGGCGCGTCGTAGTTGAGTCGCCCTGACTTCACACCGTGAGTTCAATATGAATGATCTGCATCTGCATGAACATCAGAAATGAGATTTATTCTACTCGTTCTCAGATTAATCATCAGAGAGGAGGGCTTGGATCAAACGTGTAACGATACTTGGAACATTTCACATCGCACTTTCTTCCAAAAGTAGTCGATGGATCCTTTCCTCCCGTCAGTGAGGCGTCCTGTCATTACGGTAAAACCTGTGGCATGCACAAAACGAATTGCGTCAGGAAGCAGGATTACTTAAATTCCTTCTGAATTAACACTTTTTTTTAATCTTTATTCTACTTTGGAAATGTAAAAAAAAAAAAAATCAACAATTGTTATTATTGTGTCTCATTCGCAGCACCACGCACATTTGTACAATTTACCATCACTGTGTCACTTCTGTTCTAAAAAACCAAACGGTGAAAACCGAAGACGGGAGCACTTCAGATCACTCGAGGAATCACTTCTGCTCTAGATTCGGATGAGAGGCAGAAGATGACGAGTCGCTGATGTTTATTCTACGCAATAACCTTGTCTGCGTGTTTCTTGTCAAAGATCACGGAGCGGGTTCACTGTTTATAACTGGCTTCTCCCGGCTAAGCGTCATCCATCACTTGGACCTTGATGAGGCAGCGAGTCAGAGATGCCGATGGTGCCGATGGTGCTGATGGTGCTGATGGTGCTGATGGTGCATCCCTTCAGGGTTGGAGCACCAAATATACTCAGAAAGAGGCACGCCGCCAAGGACAACCGGCGCTTTGTGAGATGTCTTAGCGCTCGTTTGTTTGTGTGAGGGAGAAAAGGACGTGGGAGTGTGGAAGAGTGCGACTTCATGGTGTGTGTGTGTGTGTGTGGGGGGGGGGGGGGGGGTTGTTTGGTCAGATGCAGCAACGCAGGAATCAGAATGTGTGATATGTTCGGTGAGCCCGAAGCCCTGAACGCATCATGTGAATTCATCCATTTAAAGGACTTCTGATTCCTGTGTTACCTCCGGCGGCTTATCTCTGAAGAAAGACCTCCATTAAAAATAACTGAATCATTGATGAGCGAATTGGTGATTGATTGACATCCCGAGAGGTTTTTTAATGCCCCATTTGCTGCCTTTAAGTTTCTGCTGATCTGCTGATTGACAGAAAGATGCAATGAAAAAAGAGCCACAAACGTTCAAAATAATCCGTCCACGTCTCTCCTCGCACAGAAATGCAAAACGTTTTCCCGCTCCAGCTTCTCAGATCTAAAGGAAGGTTTTCTCGGTTTTAAATGCAAATTGAGTCTTGGTTTTTCAACAGTTGGCCGGTTGAAAAAAAAAAAAAAAACACATTTAAATCCCCGGGAAGTTGTGATGCAGCCTTTGCATTATTTTCTGACACCTATTATAGGAATCAAGATGGTGCATTCATGAAAATAATTAACAGTAATAGCCCTAATTGCTATCAATATTTCTATTCCTATTCTGTTCCTTTTTTTTAATGCAGTATGTCCCGCAAGTTTCCAGATGTGTGATGAAGGGAAAGTCTTTGTCAGGCATCTATTTCAACCCGTCTCACGGATTCAGTCATGCCCATCCGACTCCATCGACTCCATCTTCCATTCCCTTCATCCACGCTGCACCATTAGCGAGCACGACATAGCATATTGAATATATTATGAGTGCGTGGAGTCCATGGTGCAATGTGTCAGATATATGGCCCTGCTGACAGTCCTCATCTCAGAGAGGAGCGGAGTCAGAGAAGGAGGAATGTAAAAGTCCAAAGGGTTTGAATTGAGTCTAATGAAGGAAGGATGAAAGAAGAGGGGGGAACGAGAGGATGAGGATTAAGGATGTAAATTACTGTCATGATATCCCCCTCAAAAAGGAGCTATTAACAACTCGTTAGCATTTTATCGACTCAATTGGCTTCACTAAAATGTCATCAGTGGCAATTTAGTTTGAGTAAAACTCCACTTATTGAGTCTAAATCCTTTTAAAACACATTCTGAATAACTGAGAACTCCGAGGTTATGCATTATGAATCTTTTGTGGGCTGAGACGGCACATTTATTTAACTTTTTTCTTTTTTGTCTGCGAGTCTGATTGGCGCTGAGAACCTTCAGCTATAACCTGTAAATGAGATGAGCAGTTGAAAGTGATGAAATTTGACACGTTATATTTACAACCTTTTAGATGCTTTGAATGTCATAATTCAGACGTGTTGAGTTGATGACTAAAATCCTGTGGCAGCGCGGTGGCGAACTGTTTGGCTGGACAGTGCATTAAATCAAATTAGCTGCTTCTTCTCAGTTTAAAAAAATAGTATTTAAATTTGAATTTAATAAAAGTGATGTTTGATTAATTTCTGGCATGTTGGGTGTGTGTTTCTTAGAAAACCACAGACCTATGCGCGATGTGCACGTATTCACGCTTCGTTTTCGGAGCGAGTCCGAGCGCGAGCTACAAAAGGTAAACTCGAGTGCATATAAATGTCAGAAAGCAGCATGTGCCGCCTCCTCTTCTCTCTGTACATGCTGTGATGTGTGTGCGTTCCTATGTTGCCAGCAGATGTTGGTGGAATAGCCTACGCCCTCCTGACAGTGGGCGGCCTTCGTCACCTTCGTCACCTTCATCGCTCATGAGCCAGCGGCCTCGTAGGCCTTCTTGTGATTTAGCTGTTTAGCTCAGGCTTTTGCAGATGTTTGCACCGCAGTTACCCTGCAGGCATTCAAGACAGGCCTGCATGAGCGACTGCTGCTGTTCCATCCAACCATCCATCCATCCATCTGGGGGGTGTCATTTTTCCAGCTGGGTCCTGGGTCTCCTCCCAGTGGGACATGTCCAACATGCCTCCATTCAGTGCCGTCCGCGGGGCATCCTAACCAAACACCTGAACCCTCTCAGCTGGCTCCTCTCAATAGGGAGGGGCAGCAGCTGTGCTTTGAGCCCCTCCCCAATAACCGAGCCGCTCACCCTGTCTCTAAGGATGAACTCAGACAAACGGAGAATTTGAGATCTTTGCATTTACAGCAGATGCGCCCCCCCGATCCCTCATTCCCTCACTTGTGAATCCCAATCCGCTCGGGGCAGCAGCTCATCCTTTACCCGGAAGACGGAGGATTTCACTCCCCAGGATTGTTCTCAGTCAAACTAACTTATATTAGTTTATAATTAACGAGCCTAGAAGTTTTATTTAGTATTTCGATTTGCATGGTTAATTATCCGAAGTGCTTGCACGTATAGCCTACGTAAGCAAATTCTCGTAGGCTGCTAAAAGAGAGCAATGCCGACAGAATAACTGGTGAAGTGGTTTCAAATGAAAGTGGAAGTGCACTGAAGGGATGAAAGGTTCAGGGGCAGCCTAGAAAGAACGGGAAATACGTCCTCTGTACAAGTACACGAAGAATACGGTCCGGGCTAATTGGTTGAAAGTCTAGGGAGGAATAAGGAGACGCTACGAGGCGACGCCTCGCTGGTTAAACTGCTATCATTCAGCGTTATTCAAAAGAGCAATTCTTGCTTGGATTATGAAAATACATTTTGTCTCTGTTTTGTTATCCCTCCTCCTCTGGACTTCCCTCAGGAACGGGAGAATCTGTGTTTGCACTTTGCAAGCGATGCAAATCTTCTGCTTTCCACTGCTAGCGTCGATGTGTGTGTGTGTGTGTGTGTGGGGGGGGGGGGGGGGGGGGCAGTGTGGGAAAGAGCAGGTGGACAGGTTCACGACTCTGACATTTTGGAACTGAAGGTGTTTAATGAGCCGGTGGAGGACACTCTAGTTCTGTGACTGACTGGGGAGATGATGTGCACCGACTTCCTCCCGACCATCCATCACGGAGTCAACAACATCCAGTCGGCAGCATCTCTTCGGGGGGGCATAGACGCCCCCCAGTCAGACAGGATTGAGACATATATGAAGGTCCGTTTGTTACCAAAGAGCACAACAGCTTGCAGGAATGGGATCACTTGACTTTAAAGCCTGTTCATGGCTCAGTCTGAAACAGGATTTCAGATTTCTTTTAGTGAAGCGAGACGCTGATGACGGGAAACCATTAATCATCCCTTGAGTCAACGGTTTAATTTTTTTCTTAAATGATTTTAGGAGTTTCTACCCAGGTGGACGATGGGATCTGTTGTTCTGTCCGATAACAAGGAGCATTTCTATGCTTGATGAAGGTTGCATTATTCATGCATTCAGCCAATATAGCACTTGTTTTATTTCTGCCACCACAGGTTACGAGAGGCCGGGATTTTTTTACAAGGAAAGATTGTCTCAGAAAATATATATTTTTCAGTATGAGCTGTGAGACCATAATTTCTTCTCTCTCTTGTTCAGATTTTATCCAAATACACACCACATCTTACAAATAAATAACTCTATGAAAAAGGGAATGGCATTAAATTTAGAGCACTTTTTTTTTTAAGAACCAAGCGTGAAGCTTCTTTTCTTGGTTTAGAATGTGGAATGGAATAAAAAAACGTGTAGAATTCAAGAGCAGGACTTTTCACGTCCAGCCTGCGGATTATGGCGCTGTCGCCGGCGCCTCGATGTGGCCGTACAAAACGACTCTGAGAGGCCAGCTAGCTTTTATGTCTGAGAGCTTCTCTGCCGGGGCGGGGGGGGTTCGCACACCTCTGCAGCGCAGAGTGAGAGCGTCTGATCATCGGTTCAAAGCCACGCTGTGGACTTGGTGCTTTGACACGAAGAAGTGAATTTGATCAGTTTTGTCTGTAATGCGTTTTGCTTCTCTTCAGACACAGGAAGAGGTAATACATCGTCTCACAGACATCTAAGTCTGGCTCAAACTGCGTCACTCATGCTGCGTGAGATTAGGAAGATCCTTTGGGTAAATCATGTCAGCAGTTGCTGTTTCACATGCCCGACTTTCCCATCAAATATCAATGGAAATCTGCAAATTTGTATGTTTGTAACTAAGAACAATGCTCGAAACAACTAGATTTATTTATCAAATTCCTGCCCTCGTCTGGCAGATCTAGTCTGAAATCTTCTCGTTTCTTTCCTCTACCCCTTCAATAAAGTTTTGTTAAAAATCTATGAAGAACTTTATGTTTACAGTCCATATAACCTCCTTGGTGGCGGTAATAATAAAGAATAGTGAATAAAGGAGTTATTTCAATGTTAATCACTAAACTGTGGGAGTAGCTGTTGTTTTGCCAGCTTCATCCTCTTCCCGCTCTTATATTCCGTCATCAGGGGGTCAAGGACGCAGGTACTGTTAGATAAGGAGTAATCCTCCTCCTCCCACTTCTATCCTCCTCCTCTCTCTCCCTAAAGCACTTCTTCAAATCATTCTCTTTCGTCTTTGCTTGTTGAGAAAAAGGATTTTACACAATTAACACCCTAGAATATGAATATTTCTATTGTTATGCATAATGTGACTTGGAAAAAATGGAAACTGGAAAACGATGCTTGTTTAGGTCCAAGCAGCACATAGTCCAATTTACCACCGGTACGGTACCCAGCATCCTTAAATTAGTGAGTTTAGATTATCTGCGGGACAATTTATTTTTTCACTCTTTCACCGTTTTGAAAAACCCGTGAGCGTCACCACGCCATTACGGCAGCGTTAATTAGAAAGCTGTTGAAACAGCGTAGCGGGAATCTCAATGAAGTTAATTGTAGCATCTTAGAGGGGTGTGATGGGGATCACAGTGAAAGTAAATGCCGTTACCGTGTGGAGCGTAAAAGGAAAGTGCAGCGTCGTGCCCGTGCTCAGTCAAATGTACGGCTACAGAAAATAGGCAGGACTATTTGTGCTCTTAAAATAGTCTTTAAATATCCTATGTGCCAAATGCTGTGAAATTCAATGTTTCTGCTCAATTAGAATAATGAACAGTGCAGGTATGAGGTAGTCTGCTACCGCTAGGTTAACTCAGACGCTCGGCTTTCACTCCCAGAGACATGCTTTTAAGACAACGAAACCATGAAGGGAAGAGGAATATTAAACTGAAACTACAGCATAAGGAAACATAGAAGGACAGTAACTGTTTAAATCCTCTCACGTTGGCGCTACCTCGCTCTCATCTGAATTATTTAATCCTATTTTATTCTTATTGTCTTTGCCTTGTTGTTAAATTGCCTACGGGTGTGATTTATAATGGCACTAGTATGTTTTTATTTTATTTTTGAGTGATTTGGAACCCTAAAATCAAACTCTAACAGGTGATAGAATCTAACGGTGGGCGTTTCCAGCCATTTTAATCCTAATCCAACAAGACGTGTGCCATTGAGCAAAAACCTACCCTCAGGGTTCTGCAGTGTTAAAGCATCCAGGCCTGGACTCTTCTCTTCCTCACATGCTCCGTGCGTCCATCCAGTTGCATAGCAAGCCATAACATTTTGTGCAACTTCTCTGACGGACAGGCAAACGCAAAAAAAAAACACAAAAAATGGCGCTGATCAAAACACATCCTCGATGGACGTAATGAATGCGTCATTTCAAAAGATTTTCACTTGTCATGAGAGAAAAAAGCATGATGAGCGTTAATTGCTTTTGTTTTTGGAGGGTTCTTTTCATCTTTCTTTCATTTCTGTTTCCTCTTTTGGAATAATTATCACAAAAAAAGGGATAATGATCCAAAAACAAAAAACCGCTCTCTGTCAGCGTGGCTGTGATTTTAAGTGACCCGCTGCGTGGGCTGCCTCGCCTGACCTTCACTGATAGGAGGCGTGCTGTACTCGAGTGGGCTGGATGGAGGTTTGAGAGACTGGAAATAGGATCTTTTTTATTTTATTTTTTTTATGTAAAATGCGATCATTGTATCACCGTTGAGTTGTTGCTTTACAATTACTGACAGTGCATTTCTTTGTCTCCGTCTTTGAATGGAAGCATGAAACATGTCCAACATTTGCTGGCACCGATCCGATCCGCAGGGCTTTGGCAGCATTCGTCGACAGGACAGAACAGCTACGTCCTCCTGAATGCCAATCAGCTCTTGAAAGTCTGTTGACACTTTTTTTCTTCTTTTGTTCACATTCAATCCCAATTCTAAAGCCCTTGAAAACAGAAATCCTCATTTATTCCCTCTATTTTTTCGACGCTTCAATAATGGTGGACAGAAGAGTGACGAGTGTAAAGGATGGTAAAGATGGAACATGCAAAGTGAGGAGTGTGAGATCATCACGCACGTCCACCAGCGTTCTTGCACTTGAGGATCAAACTTTTTTTTTTTCACGTCCTGACGGCTGCAGACTTTCCATTAACTGTCGTCTCTAGTGGCTCTTAATATTAATTGCTTTATGCTGAACTGACCTTTCCACTGATGTGGGGCGTCGACCGTGGCTTGAAGGATTATTTTAACGCCGTGGTTGTTTAGTCCGGCTCCATCAGGAATTGTTGCTCTCGTACAAAAAACGGTTTGGATGTGACTGGATTCACCGGGCCGTTCCTAAAAAAGATCACCTGACATTGTTTACTCTCTTTCATCAAGCCCTTTGAAACACTAATTGTCTGTGATTCGTGACGATGTTGTATTCTTATTCATTCTCGTCTGTCTCTTTGCAGGAAGTGCATGAAATTCTGAAACAATATGAGCTGAAGTACTGCTTTGTGGACCGCAACAAAGGCACAGGTAAAACACACGCATGCTTGCACTGCTATACTCTGGCAACCGTCACCAACGTGCATTTACTAAACCTAAACTACAACTAAACCAACATGACACACACACACACACACACACACACACACATGTGCACATGCTCGGAGGAGATCCCAGGGAAGTCTCCCACCCTGCCTATATTTAGTCTGTGCAGCCAGCCATGCACCTGAAACATAATGCTTTTAGAAAGCTGTAAACAGCTGAGATATCAAAGCACCAGCTTGTCTGAAAGGTTAATGGTGTCTCACAGCCCGATGAAACACAGGCGGTCGGAAGCGCCGCAGCCACGCTGCTCATCCGGCTGGCGGGGCGGGGCGGGGCGGGCTTGGGTTGTGTTGCTCTGAGACGGGCAGCGGGGGAATCCACCGTCAGTTCTCCATCAGTAAAGTGATGCTGCACACACTCTTCTGTTCATTCCTAGGCGTCCCTCCTCTTTTGTTTCTCCATCTCTTCCCGCTTCAGTGATTCGACACATGCGTAATTGTCCAAGGACTTACTTCAGCAGCTTGACAGCATCGAGCCTCACGTCTGGGAGCCTCGGCATCAGCCGCTTGAATTAAGACAGGGAAAGTTTCAAATAGACACAAATAGACTCGAGCGAAGGGGAAGGGGAGGGTTTTCCTTTTGCTGATTTTTAGTGGTAAATTCATCACAAATTAAACGAGACCATAAGCATCTCTTTAGGATAGACAACATGTCGGGCTGTGGGAGGTTTCGTCTTCTCCGGAGGCTCCGGTAGCTTGTTAGCTTCACATTTGAGCTCTGAGTTGATTAGTGCTAAGGACACTACCGGTAATACTAAATACTTTTTACTGATTTGTCCCTCAGAGGGCAATTTGGTTTACAGCAGTTACGCTTTCTACAACTGTAGTCTTCTGCTGGTCGCCGCGTGCGCACAGGCAGTGTGGGCGAAGTGTCTTGCCTAAGGACACAACGACAGTGTACGCATGTGCCTGACCCGGGAATCGAACCGTCAACCTCTTGATCATAGGACGACCCTCTCAACCACCTGCGCCACCTCACGTGCTTAAATATTCTATTTTTAAACCTACAGAAGAGGAGATTGCGATTCTAAATTCTAGGAGTAGCATTTCATTCTCCTGGGGGGGGCACACAATCATGGGGCTGTATTGATTTAAGCCTTAAATCAATACAGCCCCACCACACCTTAAATTTTAAGGTGTGGTGACATAACGGGGAAACTGAGCTTCATTGGCGGAGATTTCTTCCTCCCTCATCTCATGAGAGTCTGATATATTTATTATTTTGCCAGCATTGGTTATATTAAACAGTTTTCCTTTCCTACAACGCCCTTATTTACTTCGGAAAACCTTTTCAAGGACGTAAAAAAATATATAGGGTACTTGGGGGGGGTGGATCTTGATCAGATTTGACTTGATTCTGCTCCCCTTGCTCAAATGGAATCCCCCCCAGCGCAACAATGATGATCGTCTCGATAGACCGCCGTCCTCTGTCTGTCTCCAGGGCGTCCCTCGTGTCTTTTGGCTGCTTGCTGGCCTGCAGATCCCCTTTTCGCTCTCCTCCAGCCTCGGCTCTGACTGAGATGCACAGCCTGAAGCAGCTTTGGCGTGCTTCTGCACCTCATGACCATATCGGCTCTCTGAGCCGGCCTCTGCTGTTGGACTTATTAGGTCATACTGATGGGATTGTTTATGTCTGCCGGGGTTTGTCCTGCAGCGCACATGTCTGAGTTAATGTTTAAGGATGCCCCCCCCCTGTGTGTGGACTTAGTTCTGTGTCTCCTTTTGCGACTTTGCTTCGGGCTGTTGCTTCAATTCCTCAGCTAATTATTATTATGTTTTCCCTTCAAAACACGCACACACACACACACTTGTGTTAACCAAAATACTCTCTGTAGCCAAAATATCAAAATGTAGCAAAAACATATTTAATCCTCCTGCTTTTCATCTATGTCTCCTTCCCTCCTTGCTCCCTTCTTCCCTTTCTACTTTCCTTCCTAACATCCTTCCCTCCCCTTTTGAGATCTGGCAGCACAGGAAGCTTGTTAGTGAAGTCTTTATGAGTCTCCATGGCCACATTACTATCTGCTGAAGTCTCATGATCGGAGCGGATTACGCGCTCCTTGGAAATCGGTGCATATTCATTTCAGTCCTTTTAAATCTTTCATTTAAATTTTTGGGTTTTTGCATCCCACATGTTTCACCTCACCTTTTTTTCCCTTCTTTTTTTAAACGATAAGTGATGGGATCTGTCGGTCATTAGTTTTAATGAGGCAGATATCTCTCTCGGCTTCATCAGAACAGGCCAAATAAAATTAAAACTCAAATTCATGTCTGTATTAGATATAATTGTTAGATTTAATCTAATTTCTGCTGCCAATCAGGTCACGCATTGACAGTATTAGCATGAATGGCCAGTCAGCTTTAACTGGTTGTGGATTTTTAATTTTTTTGCCCTCCCATGCCTTTTTTCTCATCCCATGATTTTTAAATGAAGCCCTAGATTCACACATTTACACGGAGTGTGTACCCGGAGGCAGGCAGATGAAGCTGTCAGCCCGCCTGGTATGAATGTGAAGGCATCAATTCATGCAGCCAAAGTAATCCAGCCGCTTCCACATGATGCCACCGGGCCAGGGCGCCCCACGAGTCCAGAGGTATGCATACTAATTCAGCAGGGCTGCGGAACCGGGGATCTTTCAGCACAATGGCGGGGATTATCAAGGGTTTCCTTGCCTTTGTGTTGGTTTCTGCTCTGTCGAGTATTGAAGACAACGCACGCTGGCTAAAAGCTCATTGGCCCGTCAATCTTTGTATGTGGGGCCATGATGACAAAAACAAATACGCAAGCACATGGTTCTTTTTGCCATTTGTTTACTTCGAGGCGACTGTCTTTTCTCATCACTCCTTAAGAATAAATATATTTTTCATTGGCTGCTTTGGCTTGTCTTTCTATGGCAGTGATTTTGCTCGATGGAGAACTGATTTGTTCGGCTATTAGTAGTTTGTGATGTCTGGGAATGTGCTTTCAAGTTTAGAAGAACACCAGAACATGAGAGTTGACAAAAAGAGGGACATTGAAGGTTAGACGTTTAGGAGATAAGGTCAGAGAGGACAGACTTTGATGATTTGGACATGTCCAGAGGAGAGACAGGGACTATATCGGTAGTAGGATGCTGAGGATGGAACTGCCAGGGAACAGGGCTAGAGGTCGACCCAGGAGAAGATACATATCTGCAACATGTCTGCCCGCGCTTGCATCTCTGTTTGGAACCAAAGGAGGAGGATTGTGATGGTTTTTGCTGGTTCTCTACACTCTATTACAAGTTGACTATCAATTAGTGCATGCATGATTGTTAGGGTTAAAGTCTCTAACATTGTGATATTAATTTACAAACGCATCGGAATGAAACAGGCAGAGTCAAGGATTCTTTTTCTCTCTCGCAGCCAAGACCGACTGGTCTGGCGCGCTGCTCAAAACCAACTTCCGTTCCGCTTTCCGGAACACGTTTATTTATCACCTTCATAGCTCCACCTCTTGACCCAGTGACATCACAATACTTTTAGGGCGCACATCGCTGCCCACCAGATGGGACTGTTCTGCACCTAACAGTTACATTAAACAATTGAAAATAAGCAAATTGACTCTATCAATGATTCTTTCCTTTCTGTGCAGAGAAGCATTGTTGGATGAGGCGAATGATTGCAAAAGTAGAGAAGCGCCTCATGCATAGAGTTCATCTTGATGACACTCTTGTGCACTCGGTCTAATTAGTAGCAGGGGACATTTTTATGTTGCTTATTGATTCCCCCACGGTCTTAATATTCTTATAAAGTACTTCTTATTATATGGCGGAGCGGTGCAGTGCTTCCCAACCCCAGGGCTGCAGACTGCTACCAGACTGCTGACTGTAGTCATTATTATTGGCTGTTTCTGCGGTAATTACTTGCGCCAACGTCGTCTGTCTGAATCCCTGTCGTGCCCAAGACGGCATGAAAGTGATCTCGAACTAAAATAGTTCATCAGTGCCGGAGGAAATTAGACACATTCCGCTGTTTGTTGCAGCTCGTCTGCCTTATGTAAGTAAAAGAGCCGACGTATTGACACTTTAGTTTGATGCATGGTAGAACGTATGGCCTCCAGTTTATAATTGCTTGAAGAGGCTAACTAGCATCCAGAAGGAGCTAAATTGCACAGCTTTGTCTTGCATCTGCATTCTGTCCCTCCCTTCATGGTTCTCTGAAGGGACGGTTCAAAGTTCAAAGTTTTACTGAACATTTTCACCAATCATTTTGCACAATCACAAAATAGACCATGCTAATGTAAACAGAGACAAGCCCATGGCACAGGAGCAGCATATTAACGGAGGGACAGCTACGTATGTTTCTCATTATGAATTGCTGCATCGTTGAGCCAGTGCATGGAAATCTGTATGCACTGCTGTAGAAGTCACACTAAAAAAAGCTGTGACAGGAAACGACACTTTTTCCTCTCCCTGTGACAATTACAGATGATGGTTTCAAAACTATGTGCAAATATGCAGATGCAATCACTGACTGTGTGTTAACCATCGTCATTTGAGTTAATCTGCCCAACACGCGTGAGACATGCATACACAAACCAGTTCAACGTGTGATGCTGGGTGTCGTCAGCGATCTCGGGACCGAACAGTTGTGTGTGTGACATTCTTCCTCTTGCAGATCATTTAAATATGTTCATTTGTGAATAACGACGGAGATGATTTGTGAACGCTGTTTATTTCTAAATGATCCAGAACCTGCGGCTTCTCTCTGTGCATTGTTTCACTTATGTGCAGCATTAAATTGATGATGATGAAGATGATGATTATTAACCAGTAGATTTTCTTGCTCCGTTAATCACTTTGTCCACAAAAAAGTCAATTTGACAAAGTGATGTCTTTCAATGTATTTTTTCCGGATTGATTAATGATGATGGATCGTGTGACTGATGGTAAAGAGAGAAATTAAGGGAGGGCAGGGCATGATGCGATAGAGGGATCAATACATGATGAATGGCCAACAGGAGAGGGTTGAGATGCAGTGTTTACTCTCTTTATTGATGACCAACTTTTACTTCATTCCTCAGAGTATGTTTGCTGTTGCACGTTGGCATTCAGTTTGGATTCAGTTTGATCAAAGCTTTATTTAGGTGCGTGCCATGATCCATCCATCCATCCATCACTCACCACCCTCGTCTGTGTGATGATCTTGTGTTGTTCATTTTTAATTGCACGACGACTACTTTAAAACATCAGATTCCTTATTTTGTAAAGCTTTCTCGTTTTAAAATAGAATTTCATGCAAGGAGTGTTAACTGTACCATAAAACCCATTCCGATTTTGGGTTCAACAAATCTTCAAGACTTATCGAACATGGTTTCACGATTCTCCTCCAGGACTGGCTTGGCGAGGGCTGCAGGCTGAGAATGATGGATTTAAACACCGAGAAGCCGGAGGGAGGGAGGGATGGATGATGGAGAGGAGAACTTGGGAGGGCTGAGGTGTTGGAAGACAAAGAGGATGAGAGGCTCACAGACGAAGATGCAGCTCATCCCAAGTGTTTACGCGTCGATACTCGAGTGGTGAGCGGTGGGAAGAATGGAAGGTCAATTAGGGTTTAGACAGTCCCGCAGTTGTTTGTTTGTCTGTTATATGGGAAGACATGCTCCCTCATGATGTCTCACCAAAGCTGGCTCAAGGTACAACCTGACAGCTTGTCATTCTTCCAGCCTGGGCTGTGTGTTTACCTGCCCATTCTCTGTAATGATGAATGTTAGACATGGCAAACGTGTGGATAAGCCTTTAACATCAAAGCTGTCAAAGAAGATGCTTTTCTTTGGCCTGAAACAGAGAAGAATGGATCAAACAATTATTTATCAAGTGATGGCCTCTGAGGGATGCAGGTATCGGAAAGATAAAAGATGTCTTCCATGCTGGTCATTGATAAAACATCCGTTATTGTGACTTGTCTTGAATAAATCTTTTATTTTGCTGATGAATTTGCAGATTTCCTCAAAGTGAAATCTCTCATAAATAGTAAACTTGTTATTTAGGCTCGATATATTTCTATCATTATCTATTAAATGACTACACAATGTAGAGCTGTGGAATAATATTCAGGTGTATTCTACTAATCTATGGGAATTATCTTTAATTGTCAGACGGAACTTTTAGATGGAGTCAACAAAGCGATGCGAGGAAGACGACGACGTGTGTGCCGTGGCATCTCGCCCGACGGCCCACTGAGCTGTTGATTTCAGTGACGCTCTCTCCACCTTGGCCTGGGGGGGGGGGCTGAGATGAAACGGCAGGACCACCTTCCACCCAGCGTGAGGACCAGCCCCTCGAGTTTCAGGGGACCGTCTTGCGTTCTCAACTCTGCTGTTTTTAATTAGCTCTTTCAACGGGGAACGTCAGCGGGATTGCAGCCTTCAACGTTGGATTTCTTTTTATTCCATAGCGTTACCCCCCCTACACACTCCACACAGGAACATGGAGGATAATCAACACCTTCAGAAGTCGAGACCCATAATTAAATCATCGCTACTTTTGCACAATCATTTTCCAAAGTTCAGTGGGTGTAGCCAGTCGGTGAACTCTTGTGAACTCTGATTATTTAGTGAGCTATTCAGGAGTTTCTTAGCTCCACATTTCACCGATGGAGATCTGCTGAGTGGGATTTGAAGTCGGCCCGTCAATAGAGGGAAAATAGAGAGTGCTAGTGTAAAACCCAAACCGGATTCCCCCTCCATCTTCTCGTAATGCTGAATATTGGGTAGCATGCTTAGCGGGTTAAAACCAGATTAGACTCTCATCTTAGCGTAAGAGATCCATTACAGTGTGAGTGTGTGAGAGTGCGTGCATGTATTAGAGGGGCTTTGGGGTAATTGATTTGGTTGGAGGCGGTATCTGAAGACAGGCAGAAGCACATTGAAGTGGAAATAGAAAAGACTGGAAAGGAGCACCGAGAGAGAGAGAGAGAGCGAACGGATGGACGGGCATAAAGCCAACACATGAAGAAATACAATGAACGGAGAAGAGTATGGTGGCAAGAAAAGACATGAAGCAGACCATAGAACAATAAATCAATAAATAGAGACGGGGTTGAGCGAGACACACGGACCTTCCATTGGATCTTCCTACATCGATCATTTCCTCTGAAAATGAAGATGCCTTTGGGGCAGACCTCCCAAATTTAGCTCAAAAATGTAGCTCAAATCTTCCTCAGACATAAATGCCTGTGCGTATAGAGTAGACAGTCGCTCTTCATGTTGAACTGACAATGTCTATTTCGAGAGACGGGTTGGTATGCGGAAGAACGAGGTGGTGATTGTGTGCAGGCCAGTCGGCGCATCCTGCATTACAGATGCTTTTAAGCCACCTCCGTATCTTATTTTTGCAATGCATGCCATTTATCGTCAAACTCAAAAGCACTCACAGAGTGCTAACGCCGTTAGCATCAGTTCCCATGTTGCACGCCGGGTGCAGCACACATTGGGCATGCATGCATGGCGCCCATGATGAACAGATCTGTCGCATGACAAATTATGTCATGCCACCTAAATCTTTGACCGTGTGAAGATCCACTACTAATATTTGGAATCATGTATTAATCATAGACTGTTGTAATAATACATATTGGAACTGATATAAATGACATGTAAAAGCCATTACATGAAAGGAATTGGCCTTTTACAGGTAGCAAAGTATGAATATGCAAGGTTCATTGTACAAATTACAGGGAAAAGGTAAAATGAATGAGGTTTAATTATAATAAATTTTCTATCTCTCTCTCCCTCTCTCTCTCACACACAGGGTTTCTATTCATTCCCTGTCAGCCTAATAACAGAATTTACGGTGCTTTAATGGGCTCATAAGGATTGTGTTTTTTTTAGCACTGAGCTAGGTATCTCAGGGAAGCCTAATGGAACATCTTTGCAAGGCTTTGCTGACTGGATTGCGTCTTAACATTAAACATGAAGCCTCTTTCGCCAACACGCATCGCTGGCCTGAAACGCAGCCCAACGTTTGTCTTCAAGGTCTCACATTTAAATTACCGCCGGTGTTTCATTTAGAAATAGAATGATATTTCTGTGACAGACACACACCGGTCACGATTTAAAATGAGTTGTGTTTGTGTGTGTGTGTGTTGCACTGGATTCCCCTTGCTCAGTGGCTCTATCGGTTTTCTAATGTGTTGTCTTTCTCTCTATGTGTCTGTCTGTCTTTATGACTGTCTGTAATTTTGGTTGTTGGTGCCTAATTTTTTTTAATCATTTTGTATTATTATTATCATTATTTATTTACTTTTTCTTTTGTGACTTGTTTTTTTGCATGCATATTTTAACTGTGCGTCTCCATTCTCGTCCCATACTACCTGCTGTCTGCCTGTTTTTGAATGTCTGCTTTGAATGTATGTTTGTGTGTGTCTCTCACTCGTCCCGGTCCATTCACGTCTGCCCATTTCTTTGTGTTCTTTTCTTCGTCTGTCGTTTTTCCTGTCGTCGCTACGTCTCCATAATGTCCCCTCCTCCAGCCTTTGTGACTTTGCTGAACGGGGACCAGGCTCAGGATGCCATCCGCTCCCTCCACCACAGCACTGTCCGGGGACGCTTGATCAACGTCACCCTGCAGCCCACCGACTCGCTGCTCTGCCTCACCAACCTGCCCCACACCTACACCGCCCAGCAGTTTGAGGAGCTGGTACGGGCCTATGGGAACATCGAGCGCTCCTTCCTGGTCTACAGCGAGTTGACGGGACACTCCAAAGGATATGGGTTCGTCGAATACATGAAGAAGGACTCGGCGTCGCGGGCGCGTTCTGAGCTGCTGGGCCGACAGCTGGTATGTGATGTTTGAGTATTACCTCCGCCAAGGAAGTTATGTTTTCTATCTGTCTGTCTGTCTGTCTATTATCTGTCTGTCAGCAAAATAACTCAAAACGTTCTGGATGGATCTTGATGACATTTTCAGGAAATATGCACACTTTAGGTGATGATCCAGAAGAGATCCTGGATTCTGTATCTCTTTGAAGCAAGCATTATGAGGGTCAAGCTGTCATGGTATCATTAGCTTAGTCGACTTTAATGATCTCCCACCACAAAAGACGGGAGATTTAGGGAGACTTTGTCTCTGGAGCGTGACTAAACGACAAAAGATTGTTCTCATCTATAGGGGTTCGAAAGCAGGTAATAACTGAAACTCCAGGCCCTCCGAGCGGCTCTAGTTCCAAAGCAGAAATATAAGGCTTGCTGTATATGCAAAAAAAAACAACCTCCAAGAAGACATTTTTATTTTTAAATGAGATTTAAGAGCAAACATCCATTTAATCGTTACGCACCGAAATCCGTTTTCTGAAGAATACACAGTAGTTTGTCTGACCTTGCATTTCTGATAAGCCCAAGCAGTGAAACTACTGTAAACTCTATATGGAGGAGCAGTCCAAGAGAAAACATCTTTATTTACGATATTCCTTCCTGATCGATGCAGAGGTTGGAGGTCATGCATGCAAAACGGGGCTGCGATGCCGTGTCGGCGTGTTAACCATGGGATTGTTCATTTCCTTATCTGTGCAGGGCGAGAGCTCGCTGATGGTGCAGTGGATGGATGTCAACCAGCTGAGCCAAGAGGAGAACCTGCACTCCAAGTGTCTTTGCGTGAGCCGGCTGCCGCTGGAGCTCTGCGACTCGGAACAGCTGACCCAGCTGTTCTCCGACACCTACAAGCCCGTCTTCTGCCAGGTGAGTGTTTAAAGGTTTGTGAAATAAATGAGGGAACGTCAAACGGCTCAGATCACACAAGCTCAAATCGGGAATAACTGAAAATCTATCCAAGAGGCTACGGCTCATTGATCCCGTTGTCCCCTGAAAACAAGAGACACATTTATCAGCGGAGGTGATGACATGAAATTCAGGGGTCCGCGTCCCCGTCGGCAAGGCTCGTGGTATCATCAAACAACCGTTTCCATGGTGACGAGTGGCTGCTGTGACACCCACGCTCCCTCCCTCCCTCCCACTCGACTTTGTTGTTTCTCCCTCCTACAGTTCAGCTGTGTTACACCCCGCCCTGCCCCATTACATCCACTCCACCCCCACAATACCCATAATTCAGCAGGTATCATCCGCTGAATTTCCACTTTTAGCTCCTCCCCTCTGCCCCACTCCCACATAAAATCAATACACCTACCTCATCCCAGTCCCATGATGCTTTGTGGGTGTTTATCTCATGTTGCTTTGCTGCGGCAGAGCCAGCGGGCTTTGACCTATGGTTGAGCGTACAGTGTGTGTTTGTCGGTGTGTGTAGCGGTGCACAGTGACACACAAAGCTTCTGAAATGGCACGCATCAGGGAACAGGTTGCAGAAACGGCCGTGTTCAACCACCATCGCTTGAGTTTTTCAGTGTTGACTGCAGGTTTGTCCTTTTTCCACCATAAAGACGCTTTCGGCAGGAAGAAGTTGGGCTTCTGCGTTTGCTGCGTATGAATTTGTCTCCGATGCCTTACATAAACCCTCTCTTCCTCCTCCCTCACAGGTAGCCCTGTTGCCACTTTTTTTTCTTTCTTTGATCGGAGTGTTCTTAACCCGTGGCCTCGGCCCACGGCGCTGTAATTCTTCACTCAAACGACCGGGTCCTCCAGTCTGCCAGGAGAGAGGGAGGGAGGAGACGGTAACGCCTGTCCATTTAGGGGAAAGGACAACGGGATGGAGACAGGAAGGAGGAGGATGAGAATGTCAGACCTATTAGAGAGGATGGAATGAAGTTGCAGGGAGGGAGGATGATGGGTACAGTCGACAGTAAGAAGAACACATGGATGGAGACGGTTAGTTAAAGGAATATCCGCCATCCCTTGTAGGCTAAATCTTCTTTAAAATACAACCTTACAGGTGAAGATTAAAAACAATCAAAGCAGCAACATAGCTGAGAAGCAAAGACAAAAACAGAAGCCTCTGAATGTTTCCTCTCAGCACCGAGTGAAATGAAAGGACAAGGAAATGTTATTTGTGGTGCGATGTACTGTAACGTAGGTACATTTCCACAAATACTTCTTTTACAAGCACAAATGTGTTCTTTAATCCTGCATTTGTGTGACAGGTTTAATTACTCATTCCCTGCTAATCTAAAATATATGGAACGCGTTGATGGATCCCGCCTCACCAGTGCGATGACGTCACCTCAAATATGACCGGCTTTATCCTGCTGTCTGAAACTGTAGGCAGCTTTATTGAAAAGCAGCGCACGCTAACTTTGATGCACGTCGGTGATGTCGGTGTCGTTTACGAGGAAGATCACGAACCTGACGGTCATCGCCACAAGAGGAGCTATTTCAAGTCAGTCTAAGGACGATTCGTAGATACTTTTGTGGTACAGACCGGCACCTTTTGTCACAGACGGCTGTGACAGGGTTGTTGTGACCTCGCCACTCAACTCAGACAGCTGGCGCGCACACACACACACACACACAGAAACTGACAGGCGTGCTCCACCGGGTCTTTGACCATGACTCTGGGTCAACAGCGGTCAGATACAAGGATTGCTACCTTAGCATCTTTGGTCTGCAAACACACACAGACACATACTCATTTACAGTATCATGACGCAGCATAATATATTTACAGTAATTTAACTCGGGCCGACTTACGACAAAAACCTCTGAAACAGCCTTATCGCTATTTACTAGTTAGATTTGATCATATTAAATTGTTCTATATTGATGGGAGCCCATTGGCTGATAGTTGCATTCGCTGTCCAGCACACGTGAAGAAATGAGAATTGATTTGCTTGCCACTGACTTTTCACCTCCATCTTCACACTATCTTGCCGTTTCGGCCTTCGTGTTAAGTCCAGAATCCAAAATTCAAAAGCGAAGACACACGGGAGGCAGAGGAGTGAAGTTTATGGTCAGTAAGTCCCAAAAAAAAAGGTTGGCAAAAACCGATGGGAAGCCAGACATCAGGCAAAGGCAACAGATGTATAAAAATAAAACCCAATGAGGAACCACGAGTAGCTCAGGAGGAAGTCACAAGGGTGAACGCAGGAAATCACAGGGGGTGAAAAATAAGAGCACAAACACACGTCCTGTACGCAAAAGAAAATAGAAGACAACCAGGAATCACACAGGAGGTGCAAGGAATGCACTTTAACTCTAACACAGGAACCGAAGCGGTGAAAAGATGGCAACGTGCATGAAAGCGACAGACGGAGAACCAAGCGGCAGCTGACATACAAGGCGCGCATACAGGAGTCTACTTTCGATTTACATAATTGTCGGTGCAGATCTGAATAATGTTTGAGTATTTTATGTGGCAACAATTTGAGTGGAGCGAGACTTCGCTCTGTTTTCACATCATTACTCACGCACACACGCCCACACGTGGCTGATGATGGCTCTGATGCCATTTGCACACAATCCAATTTCAATCCAATTTAACCTATAATGTATGTTTTGCAGTTTACCCACTTCTGCTCTGCTCTTATTTGTTATGTCTGCACACAAAACTACAATTAGCAAAGTTTTTCCCTTCCGTTTTTCTGGCTCATATCCTCCGTCATCCTCATCCGTCACACATGCTCCTTTCTTGCCTCTTCTCTCCATCCCCTCCTCACCTCACCTCACCTTCACCTACTCCCCTATTTATCAATCCATTCATATCTCAAGAGGCAGAGGGGTTCGGGCCATTTCCATACAGTTTGCTTCATGTATGCTGATGATAATAGCCCATCGACCTACTCCTCCACACGTGCATCTGTTTTCCTCTCTCGTTCCCTCCATCCATCCGCCCGCTATTTTGACCTGAGGGAGCAGCAGATGGAGAGGAGGGGTGGAAGCAAGGAAGGGCCAATCTGCTGTCAGCTTGAGAAAAATAAATGATTACCTTCAAAAAAGGCAGAAATTATAGAAATTTGTAGGATTGTATGTAATTTTAATGATAAAGTCATTTTTTGGTTAAATGCAATCAAAAATCCTCTGAAACTAATATAGGCTGAAACTGATTTAAAAAAGTAGCTTCTGGTAGTTTGAATATTTTCCGAATATTTTTTAGACTTCAGGCTGCTGATTGGACAAACCACGTAACCCAAAACATCGCCCCGGCCAATGAGGAGCAATCCTCTGATATTTAAAGGACAAATCAATCAAGATTATAATTGGAGACCTCCTTCACAACGGGTCCTCTTGAACGCGAGAAAAACAAAAGACTACAGCAGATGAGAAATTATTTTGAAAAGCAATTTAGAATTAGAATAAAGGCAAATATAACAGGTAGATGAAATGGCTTGCTGCTACAGAGAGCCGTCACTGCTCGGGGATTTTATCAATGTTTTAATTGACTTCAGCCACGATCAACAGAAGTTCAAGTGATTGGGTTTTACCATTAGCCATTAGCCATTGACATTATCCATTACCACCCATTAGCTTCCAGCTACTTGCCCGCCTGCTTTGTGCAGCTGCATTTCAGCCACTGGAAATGAGCAAAGCCTCTTGACATAGACATTCACCTTCTTTGGAAGCGATGTTGTTGGTCAGCAGTACTATCTGATTATTGGTTGCACATTTGATGATGTCACACGGGCTCATTTTTCAACGAGATCAATGTTAACCAGGTGCAGATGTTGCATCATATGGAAACATAAAACGTCACCCTCCTAGTTTTATGGTGAATTTCACTATGTTCAGGGGGCTCTTACTTTGAAAGCTCCCTTCTAAGCTTTTAATATAACTCTATATGCCCAAAATAAAAATAAAAACAACGATTTACAGTACTTTGTGTTTGCACAATTTGTATTTTGTCATGTTTCTACAAACATATCGACATAAGTTTTGAAATGTGACGCACGGAATCGAGAGACTTGCCATCATAAAGTCACGGTGATTTCATTTATCTGTCTCCCAGCTCGCTCAGGATGAGGGCAGCCCGGTCCGAGGCTTCGGCGTGGTGGAGTATGAGAGCGCCGAGCAGGCGGAGGCTGTGCTGGTTGAGATGGACAGGACCACGGTGGCGGGACAGGAGGTCCGTCTGTCTGTCTGCACCCCCGGCACCTCGGGGAGAAGCACCCTGGCTGCACTCATCGCCGCCCAGGGCATGGTGAGTGTGACGCAAACGAAGGCCTGCACAAATTACAGATCTGTGGAACCTGGGAAGGGAAGATGATGGGAATCTGTATAAGTGGACATGATTGGCTAAGATTCCTCAGGAATGCTGCCAGAAGTTGATATCTGGCTGTCGTGCCAGCAAATAGGTGCTCCACCAGTACTAAAGGCACTCGCACATCCCCGAGCGCTCCATGCTGAAATGTCTTTCGTCGTTGTGTTGTCCCTCCCACACACAGAGACGCTGACATGATAATTATAGTTGTGTAGACTTATTCGGCTTCTGCTCTGTCTCCTTCTCCTTATAATAAACCAAACTCACAGCCTGAGACACAGTGGCACACACACACACACACACACACAGAAATCCAGCTATACAAACACCAGCAGGCTCACACACAACATGTAAAGCCACATTCCAAACACTTCTAATTGTTGTTGTGTATATTTATGAACTCACAGGTACAGAAATTACAGGTAGGAATACATAAGTAAAGACTTCAAGCGGAGACTAAGTCCTTATCCAACCGGAGCCAGACTGATGACAGGTTTGTGTGTGTGCGACAAAGTGTTTCAAATCGCCAACATGTTGATTAAGATTTGCTTTTCAGGGGTTTGTCTTGACTTCGTCTTTCTCTCTGAATGACCGATGGAGGAAACAGGTGGTTCGCTGGATGGTTGTCGATGCACCAATCAGCTGGTAAATGCTGGTTGTGGTGCAGCTGCTGTCGACCGTTCTTTTGTCTCATCATTTAAAAGGGACTGTTTTCATTTTTAATCCGGATCCTGATGACATTTCGTTTTTGAATCGTCAAAAACAGTCTTACAGTATTTATGTGCAGTTTATAATCAATACAATCAGGTGGTTTTCACTCATAATTTGGATCAAACAAAATGGCAATACGGCTTCTGTCATGTGGAAACCTCTTATTGTAATATAATTATAATAATTTCACAGCATATGCAGATTTGTGCTTCATTAAGAGTTACCCATCGGCCACGACAAATCATTACAATCATTGCAAAGACAAACTGCGATCCAACTGACACAATGTCCCGTGCACGTCGAGCACCATTCACACCGAGGGGCGCTAGAATTTTCTCACGCTGCTACGAAATCACGCTCCATTATAATAATAACGGCCGGAGCGCCTGAATGGCAACACGGAGGATGATGTGACACAGACAGAAACTGTTTGTTTTTTTTCTGATAAAGCCGATGCGAAGAGGAAGGAGGACGTCAGGAGGGTAAAAGAAAAAGGATGGCGGGAGAGGCAGCACCTGGGAGGAGGGTGGGCCCTAATCCTAACCCTAACCCCCGGGGTTCCCTGTGAGATCATTGGCAGCTGGTTAAGGAAACATCAGATCAAGACCGACTCCTGGCCACACTTCTCCTTTGAGGCATTTCTCTCATTCCTCCAGTTTAGCGAATCCGAGTGTGAATGCTGAGGACCAGATGGCCTCCTCCTTCCTCCTCCTTCCTTTTCCCTCCATCCCTCCCCTTATGCGATACTTCTCGCCTTCCCTTCTTCGCGGCTCCCTTACCTCCCTGTGTGGGTGTGTGGTTGGATTTTGTGCCAGTCGCCGAACAGACTGATGCATGGTGGCATTTTCTCCAGTAGAGGAAAAAAAGAAGAAAAGAGAGCCTTCTCCTCCTCATCATCATCACGATCATGTCCTTCCTTGTTCTCTCTCTACCTTCCCTTGAAAGACGCTGTCAGCTAAGACTGGCCTTACTTAACACTGGCACACACACACAACAATGTTCCTCGCTGTAACACACACTGTGTGTGCAGTAAACTCCACATCTTCCTCGCTGACAGGCTGGAGTCAGACCCACTCCATCGCCATCACTGATACTCTCTCTTCTGGATGTGACAGGGAGGAAACGAGGGTGACTTGAGCTGAAGTCACGCTGTTGCTCAGAGGAAGACGAGAAGCAAATATCACGATGCTGCCAATGTTTTAAATAGCTGCGTCTTTGGGCCAGCCGGCGAGAACAAGCAGCGCGCCGTCGGGGGGCGGGGCGGGCCTACGGGGTCTGCTCCATTTGATTTGGTGCTGCCTAATTCAATAGGCTTTCATTTGGGTCTATTGAATTACATTTTGCAGAGTAATGGGTGATTGAATCCTTCCATGGGAATTAGGTTTACAGTTTTTTCTTTTGATTAAAAGAGGGCTGCAGATTCTCATTTAGGAATTCTTTTTTCTTTTTTTTGGTCAAATGAAGCACAAGCTTTTTCGTGGATGTGGTAAAATAGGCCTGGTGTAATTATGTAGATATCAGAGATTTAGTTATTTCTGTTCCAAATTCCAGTTAATGAGCTCACATCGCTGCAGCTTTTACACGAGCAGTGGAGACTTAAATTAGCTCTTAAATATTTGAGATATTTGCATAATCCCAATGGGTGAAAGTCTTTCTCTGCATTTGACCCATGACTGAGAATAAAAATGGAGCAAACTGGATCAATTTGTTGAATTTACATCAAATAAATGAGTAGTCCGAAACTCTAAAATAGCGACTCCACAGAAGACTTGCACAGATTCACGAGCATCAACTCTCTGAACTGAGAGGATCCAACATCAGTAGAGTTTCATCATCGTGGCAGCGGTAGAGGAAACATTCGCCTTTGTGTTAACAGAAGAATTAAATAGAAGCAGAGTCAAACTGACGATGGATTTTGTCGCCATGTTTGCTTACCTTGTCAGCTAATTTTGGAAGCCAATCATCCGAGTCTTACACTCCTAACAAATAATACTCACTATATTCCTTTCCAGATTTCAACTTCATATTGAAAATTTGACAGTAACATTTGAAGACTATACACCAGAATTTCATATATATATATATCTTGTGTTGTATTTTTTGTTTGCGTGGTTTCTTCTTTTCACACCTCCAGATCGCACAACTGTAACAACGCTTGCAGAAAAGTGTTGACGGGTTTTGGCCGAAATGTAAAACTGTCGGAGAACTTATAAATTGGTGCATGTTGGAAAAGCAGCGTCAACTTTTTTCGTTCAGTTTATCTGGGCTCTTTACTTTTTCTCCACGGCATTCCCACATCTGTCCCACTCCTGCTTGTCTTCTTCTTCTATGTCCCTTTATTTATTTTTTTGTGCGTGTGCTTATTTTGTCTCCTAGATCAACTCCCCTCTGCTGACACTGCAGACATATCCTGATGATGTAAACTAGTGTAATGGTTACTGCAGCCATCAGGGACTCCTAATGACAAGAACAAAGCACACACACACACTGGTATTTTCTTTAACTTGTGTATGTGCGTATGTCTGACCCTAACCCCCCCCCCCCCTCCGATCCAGATTCTGAGTAACAGGAAAGGTCTGCTACCAGAACCCAACCTGGCCCAGTTGTTGACCAGTATGACCAACCCAGCCGCCCTGCAGATCCTCATGAGACCGCACCACACTGGGAAAAGAGGAGGTACGACAGTCTGACTGTTGGAGTGCTTCCATCCCCTTGTTGGTATTTACATTTTGCAGACAAAAAACAATTCTGCGTTTGTGGCCACGTTCATTCACCCTTTTCTCGTGCCATGGTTTAATTCTCTCTAACTAGAGAATGAGCTCCACTTTTTTTAATCTCAAACTGCTTAACTTCAAATGTCCGCATAGCAACAGCAGCTGGCAACATGGACAAATTTGCATTTTCTGGTTGCAGTTTAGCAAAATGATGTTGAATTTTTTATATGTTTTTGCAAGGAAATCTTCATACTGTGTGAATTAAAGCTCCAGAAATTACAGTAAAGGGTAATTTTATCAAATGTGTGATTATACCCAATCGTTATTTCTTCATTTCTTTCATGCTGTTGAATCTTACCTACTGATTTGCCTCAGCGTTTATTTATTTTTTCTGAAAATACATTGAAATGGGCTGCAGATTTTTATTTTTCATCTGTCATTGGAGGTTTTTCACCAAAACGTATCTTAGAAACCCTGAGTTAACTTGCAGTTTCTATGGATGCAAGTTGTACATTTTTTAATGTTTCATCAAATGTTCTGCATCAAAGTTCAACCAATAAAGACTGAAAACCGTTGTGGAGCTTCAGGCGAGAGGAATGGAAAGTTGTGTACACTGAAAAATGAACGGGACTTAAACATCCTGTAAAACAAATGCTTTTAGTTTTGTTTCAAACTGGATTGGTTACCCTGGCAACATGCATCTAAATGTGTGAGCTTATAATTGAGTAGCCGCAAACCTGAACACTGGCCATTTGATATGATCTTGAAGCCAATCAGCGTCCAGAACTTTCTGAATGTCTGCCTTTGAGTGGTCTCCATCCTCCCGGGTGATAATCAGACACTCCTACATGGTGTAATCACTTTGTCCAGCGCTTCATTATGTGATGAATGGCTAATCAGGTATGAAAATGATTAGCGGAACAAATGAGAACAGGACGGGAAAAAAGATGGAAGAGGACTGTCTTTGAGACAAAAGTCTAAAATTAGGAACTTGATTAAATGTGAAACTTTTCTACCTATTTCTGTAGAAGCTAACATTAGCGTTGAGGCTTACGTTAATTATAAGGAGATCTGGTAAAGCAGAGAATTAGCACACACACGCTGAAGGAAGGTTTTCCTGAAATGGACCCTGAACCAGGAATATCTTCTGGAACTAGAACTAGGACAAGAGCGGGAGAGATTCACCTTCAAGAGATTCAATGAAAAAAGAATGTCAAATACAAACTCCTTCTTTGTGCTGACATAGAATCCCAGCATTAAGCTTGTTATCAAGCAGGAGGCAGCGTGGCTCTTGGCTGTGCTGTAAATGACTGATGGGTTGGTCGTCTGACTAACGATTCGCCCGTGCACGGCTGATGAGATGACGATTGATTCATGCATTAGCGAAAACAACTTTTCTTTAAAAAAAAAAAAAGAAAAATCACAAAGAGAAGCGCCGGATAATGTTTCATTCGCTGTTTTGTGTGTGTGTGTTTTTTTTTAGGGAAGTACGGTCGTCACGCCAGCCTGCCGTTCCTCAGACCCCCCCTCACCGCAGCTCTGCTCACGCTGGGAAAAGCCCACCAGGTCGGGACGCATCCGCGTGGCGCCGTTGCAGCAAGCGTTCACGTGCCTTTGCAATAACAGTGTCTGTTTTCCTGGTTCCCTTCAGAGCGCTATGCTTGGTAATGGATTAGTCCTCCAGAACCTCCTGCACATGCAGCTCGCTCAGCAACAGCTTCTGCACATTAAAGACAAGCGCATCAGCAGTGTAAGACGCCTGTTTGTGTTTGTGCGTCGGCGTTTGATGAGGGTCAGGTGGGTTGGTGCAGCAGACGTGGGCTCGTGTGCATATGTGCCCTTACATTTTCATCTGCAGCACTTTGGGCCTGACAATCTCAATTCATCACGCAACCGAATTGTTTCTTTCCTGTTCGAAGAAAGACCTTGAGGTGATGAATTTATTTTCCCCCCTGTACATTTTTGTTTAGCATATTTTGCATACCTCCCTTGTCTTAGAACGTGGTGAATGCATCTTTCTTCAGCTTCAGTTCAGAGTGGCTGTTTTAATGTAGAAATTGTCCTTTTCTCTCCATCACCTCTCTGATCTACCCCCCCCCCCCTCCTGTTTTTCCTTTTCTTTCTTCTGCCATGTGTTCCCCCTCCATCTGTCTTTTACATGTTGCTCTTCCATCGCCTCCTTGTTCTGCTCCTCCTCCACAGGTCTCCAGTCTGCTCGGGGATCCGTCCAGGCTGTTGATGCAGAAAGCTCTGGCTCTGAGGCCTCCGGGCCTGATCTCGCTAGGGAAAGGCCTTCTGGGAGATTCTCCAGCAGGTGAGCAGGATATCAATACACCTCGATTCCACTTCAGAATAACAAGAACTCCGGTACGTCTTCTGATCTTTTATATTTATCTGTGAAATGGGTTTCCCACTCAAACGACCTGGTGTCAGACAATAAATAGAGATGCGTCTGGCAGCGACTGTGCAGCTTCTACTAACTTTGAAGCACCATTTCAGGTTTGAGGTCAACGATGGCGGTTTGCTCGCACTCAAACTGGAGCAAACCACTGGCAAGTTCTGGCCACACCTACTTCCAGAAAGGGGCGTGGATAACATTGCGTCATTTGCATTTAAACCACATAGAGACAGAGGAGTATAAAAACATCCTGTACCACATGATCCAAGAGGTGTTTCAAGCAAGAAACATCAGGGACATGTTTAGAGGAGTTCAGGGTAATAAATACAAATATTAAAGTACAACGATGGACCTTTAAACTTGCATAAAATGCAACCTAAAATCTTACATGATAAACCTTAAGCTGACACAACCTGTTTCACAGTAAAGATGGTGCATCTGTCTCAGTGTCTCTCAGAGGAGATGCATTTCCTCCACTATTTGTCTTTCTCATAGTGTGTGTTCCTTCCTCCACGAGAGGAGTGTGACGACCTGGTGAAGACATGTAAATAACTCCACATCCCAGGTGTCGGGGTTGCCCTCCTGCAGATTTTTGCGAGGCCCTCATTTCTGCATTTACACTCCGAATCCCCGGTGGAGAGAAGCCGCCTTGGTTTTAGACCATGTATAACAAATTGTGTGTGCACAAATGCACGTTGGCATGAGTCCCTATGAGATTCAACAGTGTGAGTGTGTAATCTGAGGCTTTTTTCAGTGCATGTGTCTCTGGATTTTATTTAATTTTTTAGTTTAGGGGCCTGTTAGAGCTGATTTTCTTTTATTGTGTGGGGGAGGTCATTTGTCACTGCAATATTGGATTTATAAGTGTGATTGCGTGTGTGTGTGTGTGGGTTAAATTTTTACTTAAATTATGTGTGCTCATGGCTGTCTGTTTTTGTGCCTGTGTGTGTGTGTGTGTGTGTGTGCGTGCTTGAGAGAAGGATTGAGAGTGTGGAGCAAAGTGCCGGGCTGTAAATAAACCTGATGAGTGGTGATGTACGAGCCCCCCCCCTCAGATATTACAGCCGGCTCTGCAGAGACGGTGAGGCGGGGCTCTCAGCTTCCAGCCGTCCGTGATTCGTCTGTGTCCGGAGGAGACGGAGGCGCTGAATAACATTTCAAATGTTTATCTGACATCTATTTTCATACCTCAACTTCTTTTTTAATTATCTTTGTGTTGTTTTGTGTAATTTTCTTGTGTCCTTTTACTCCATCTTATTTCTTGTATCTCACTTCCTCCCCTTTTTTTCCCCACTGGCTTTTTCTACTTTATTTTTCTCTCCTCTTTATTTTCCTACATTGTCTCCTCTTCTCACTATCTTTGTGTTATCTTCCATTTAATTGCTTTTCTTTCCTGCCCCTTCCTGTTGTCTCTCCGACATGTTCATAATCTTCTAAACCTCCTTTTTCCCCTCTCTTCCTTTGCATTGCACTTCTTTCCCTTTTATTTTGCATTCTTCTTTCCATTTCCTTCCACCTTTCTTTTCATCCTCTCCTCTTCTTGCAGAGTTGGGCCAGGAGTCGGTGCCGTCATCTGCTCATCATGCCACGGTAGTGGCATCAGCAGCAGGTGTGATGCCATACCTCCAGGCTCGAGAACAAAATTGCACCTATTCTCTCTCCACAACCTCCTCTGCTTCCACCTCCTCCTGTTCCTCCTCCTCCGCCTCCTGTGAGAGGCAGCCAGCTCCGCCTGGGACCATGGCGAGCGCTCATTCGCAGGGACAGAGCTACAGCTTTGGCGTCGGTAACTCAGTCCTTGGCCTTCCTCCACCCAACCCTGCTGGAGGAGTTTATACATCGACAGGACAACACAGCGGCTCTGATGGCTGCCACCTAGCTGGCATGGTGAGTACAGCGACCACAAATCCACGCAGAACAGACATGTCGACTCTTCACCTCTACAGAAACAGCTTCCCACTTCTTCAGGCTCTGAATACTCGCCGGCTTTTGTGCTTCTCTTCATTTTCTTTCCGACTGGGCTTGGTTTAACAAAATTACCCCCCCCCCCATCCATCGTCCATGATACATCATCGCTCATAATAGTTCAGTGATAATCACAGCGCTGAGCTCTTAGAGGAGGCGCTCCTTCTCTGAAGTCTCTTAAAAGAAGAGTATAATTAACAAAGAGCGCAGGACTTCCTCCCAGGTCCCCATTGGCCCTGCCAGCACTTCAACAGAATCTTTTCATCATTAAAGAAACAAAAAAGCCTTATGGCGAGGACGGCGTTCTGGTTCTATGACCGGCTGACCAGGCAGCCTCGATAAACTCTAGATCCGATGTCAGAGACCAGATCGAGGAATAAATGTTTGTTTCTCTTCAGGTGAGCAGCGGCCAGAGTTCTCTGTTAGGCGACCCTCCTAAAGAAGTCAGACTGCCCTCCAATCCTTACCTGAATCTGGCCAGCGTGATGCCAGGGGTGGTTCTGCAAGGTGAGCACACACAGGACAATTGGTTTAAATTATTGAGCTTTTAACAAAACTATTTGACCACAGAAATTCTTAACTCCTCCAAAAGCTAAAGTAGCACAGAATCCCATTTAAGTTTAGATCATTTTATTCTGTGTATGATGTAATTCCACTTGTGATCCAGAAGCTTCTTTCAGCAGTCGACCGGCTTCTCGGAAGTGGCTGCCACTTTGTATTAATGCAATGATCCTCCTCCGTTTTCCTCCTCCCGCTGCTCAGGATCAGTGGGGAGTAAAGACCAGGGAGGACAGCCAGCCTCTGGATTGTACCCAGCCTCGGTTGCTTCTGTCGTCTCCCAGGGCGCTGGCTCCTTCTCCCACAGCAGCACAGCTCCAAGCACGGCTCCATACAGCACCAGTAGCTCCGCCGACTACAGCCAGTACAACCAGGCCTACACTCAGGTAGGACAGCGCGCACAGGCACGCTAGACAGGGATGAGCGTGCAAAGGAACGAGCACAGACGCTCGGATGTGGGTCTGCCTGTATAGATGACAGTGAGTGATGGAGTGAGCTTTAGCGATGGGAGGTGGAGCTGAGGGTGGATTTGGATATTTGGATAGACAGAATGAGAGAGGATTTGCCAGAGAACGCTGTGCCTTTCCATCTGTCTCCACTCCTCTCCTCTTCCTCCGTTGAATCCTCCCTGCTGCATCTTTTCCATTATTTTCTTTCTCGGTCACTCCATTCCTCTTGTTGCTGTTCCGCTGCCGAGAAACAAGAGGCAAATGTGATATTTGCAGTGGGATGCGAACCCAATTTCTTAAAATCTACTCATCCAAACGAATTAATCGGGATTAGATAGCTGATCGGACACTGGCTTTGATTATGTCTGGAAAGACAAAGATGGGAAACGAAGGAGACCTGCCTGTGGGAACAACAAGAACACACAAAGACAGAGAAATAAAAGTGTGTGTGTGTGTGTGTGTGTGTGTGTGTCTAAGGATGCCATGCAGCAGTGGTACCATCACTACCAAGCAGCACAAGCTCACACCTACAACGCCGCTGCCGTGCAGGACAGCACGGCCACAGACTACAGCAAGGAGGTAGGAAGGGGTTAAATGTGTACAGGCGTATGTGTTTGAATGTCCTTGTTTGTTTGTTTGTTTGTTTGTCTGATTGCCTACAATCGGGTTACCCGTCAACATCCATCTTGTATTCCAGGCTCCACCGGCGTCGACGTACGGAGATTACAGCTCCTACATGCAGGCGGTCACTCAGTATTACTCTCAGCCTGCAGCAGCCAACCAGGGTTACACGAATAAGGTGCGCGCGCACACACACACACACACACACACACACACACGCGCACACACACACACACACACACACACACGTAATTCTAACAAAGAAAAATGGGTGGCACGGTGGCGCAGTGGTAAGCGCTGTTGCCTGACAGCAAGAAGGTTCGAATCCGACTTGCGGCCTTTCTGTGAGGAGTGTGCATGTTCTCCATGTGTCTGCGTGGGTTCTCTCCGGGTTCCTCCCACCTCCAAAAGCACGGAAATTCTGTGTGTGGCCCTGCGATGAACTGGCGGCTTGTCCAGGGTGTACCCCGCCTCTCGCCCGTTGACTGCTGGGATGGGCTCCAGCACGACCCGCGACCCGGTAACGCGGAAGGAAAATGCCCGATGGGCTCTTTGCAAACCAGAAACTCTCTCTCAGCTTGAGGACCAAACGAGATCCTGTCCTGCATACTCATCGTAAAGGATCTGCCCTCAGAGCGGCGTGCTGGCATTTACATCCACTTTGTATACATGCTTATTTGGAGAAAGTGACCTCTGCTTGACACTGATACCCCCGTTAGGGGCAACACATCGCTCAGCACCCAGCAGCTGATACCAGTCATCTCCACGCACCCTGACCAGCCGGGCCTCCTGCTGCTGAAGGCGACATGAGCCTGTGTGTGTGTGTGTGTGTGTGTGTGTGTGTGTGTGTGTGTTAGTTTGCCCTATGAAATAAAACCAGCTTAAGCAGACTTGTGTGAGTGTCATGGACATTCTAGCCACTTGGAGGCCAAAAGGTTAACATGAATGAAAATGGACATTTACTTTGTAAACTGGAACATCGAGGGGGGGGGGTGCTAATGCTTGCTTTCTTAAAATAGTTTGTCGTTCCATGTGTGCGTTCCTTCCTAGGAGCTCGATGTGTGTAAGCCCCCCCTGGGAGTCTCTCTGCATGCTGTCAGCAACGGCGTGGCCCCTCTGCCAGCCGCCGCCGCCGTGCTCCCGACCTACAGCGCCCTGCCCTTAATGCCCGGCTTCCTGGCGGCGCCACACCCAGTGGCGGCCACGGCAAACCCCGTCACACACGCACACGCCGCCTCTGCCGACTGGAACGCCTACTACTACGTGAGTAGAAAGCGGACCGTAGTAAAAAAAAAAAAATGAACATGTTATGTTAAAGGAACTTTTATGGGGAGATAACGACCCTTCTCTCGCTTCCCATTATCATCAGAACCAGACAAGGGGCCATAAGAGGGAGTACCCTCAGTTGGCTGTGCAGGAAGTGACGCCATCGGACGGCGCCTACATTGGGCAGCACTCCCAGGGCCTGGGAGGCCAGTACGCCGACTACTTTAAACGGAAGAGGCTCTAGTAGGAACCGAGACACCTTAAAGCCTAAAGCGTACGTAGGGAGGTACACACATCGTCCGCTGAACGTCACAGCGCCCACTAGTGGCCTTTCCACGGTGGCCATTTTGCAGCCCTTCAGTAGGTATTGAAGTGAAATCGTATTCGGGGGTTGCAAATGGTGTGAAAGTAAGCCATAGTGCTCTTTATTTCTGGCACTTATGTACACACACACATACAAATACACAAACATGGTGTCGCTTCTGTCTTATTTAAGCCTTATCTCAGTGTGTCGACTTAACTGATATTATCCTGCATATTTTATTTTTTTTCACATTGAACGTGAATTGATGTGTACGTATAAAATGTTTTTTGTATCTGCGGCCTGGTGACCCATCCGACGGCTGAAACTGTCTCAGATCCTCCCTCTGGATCTCCTTTCAAGGCACGTCTACTATTGCAGAAACCCTGACACCCATTTCTCTGCGCTTCAGTGTCTTTACTCTTTTCCTTTTATTGCCTGGGTTCCTGTTTTGTATCTCCCGATGGGGGGGAATGAATAGTGCGTGTGTAGGTGTGTGTGTGTGTGTGTGTGTGTGTGTTTATGACTGTCGATATGCTGTTTCTCTAGGAAATGTCAGCCATTTCAATCCCAAAGTTTGGGAGCACATCAGGAAATAGTGGTGACTTACGATAGCTTCCCTGGATGAATGGACCTTTCGCCTAAAGGATAGACAGACAGCAAAAGGCGCCTGTAAATACAGTGTTTAATACAGAATATATAAAGCCATGCGTTACAGACAATGTGGTATTTAATGGATAATTCCCAGCTTTCTTGTGTGCAGATTGTTTAGCACTAATGAAAGGAGAGCATTAAAGGAGTTTTTTCTTCTTTTTACAATATATTGTTATCTATTTGTAATTTAATGATATTCCAAGGTCATTTCTGAAAATGTTACTTAATAATCTAAATTGTATTAACTTACAGTTTTCTATTCTCCTCTCCTCTCTTCATTATAAACTAAAAGTTTCAGGCTGTGAAACTTGCATGTCAATTCAAGGGTCGGATCCTTCTTTTACTACAACCAGCTTTCGTAACACATCTTTACCGTGCTGCATCTTTTCCTTCAACTGCTTCCAATCTGATCTTTTTCTATGACTTCTTTAACTGTGACTGAGCTGTCATTGTTGCGAGGCGAGAGATGCAGCTCTTCATTACGTCATGGTAAGGGAAGGGAGTCCTTGCCGTAGTGTCTTTTGAGACCGGCTCATTTAGCAGTACTCGGTAACCTGGACAATATATACATATTGTATATAGCATGAAATCAGGACACAATCTTTATAATTCACAATTTGGCATGATCTTCACAGACTGGAATTGCACTTTTAAACAGTAACGGTAAACTGATTCTGGATTACCGGTATATGGAGGAAAGCACTTAAAAAAACCATTTAATTTATTTTTCTTACCACTACAATATACTACTACTATTGCTACTATATTATTATTATCATTATTATGATTATTATTATTATTAATGTCTAACGTTTTCTAAGGAGACAACTTACTTGGTTTCTTTAATGTCCAGGTGTATTTTTTTTTCAGCTTGGGGATTAAACTTAAGTGCAAAAGCCCTCCGGTGTGACAAACAGGCAATAACTATCTTCTACTACTGTAGAGAGAGGAATGTAAATAATTTTTTTATGTCACCACCATAAAAGAGCATCTTGGTCTCCTAGGTAACAGCTCATTTCTATTTTTTGTTTATTTGTTTATTTGAATTTGGCTCACTGTGAAACACAATGGCAGGTGAGATGAGATTGTAAACAGGATATACGTGTTTACATCATGTAGATGCGATTCTAGAGTATCTGTTGTGAGGCGGAGCTGATTGTGTGCTAAGCTTTTAATATCAAACTAAGGGCAAAACAAATCTCTCTAATCTTTCCACCGCTTCACACATTTCCTAACATTTTGATAATCGCGTGTTTCCTGGCGTATTAGGATTTGAACAAATAATATAATTTACCTTTCAACATACCCTTCCTGTCATTTTAATTTTTTGTTTTTTTATTTACCAACTTGTCTATGCACTGTTGTGACTCGTGTCTTGTCCCGTCTCCTCCGATCGGCTGTGCTTTTATTTATTCGATTATTATTATTTGCATTTGCAGACCTGCTCAGTGCAGTTTAAATCAGAGCAAACATTTCGTATAAACTCTTTCTAAATGTGGCTCCCCCCTCCCCCCGTGCCACGCCGGCACCTGAACTTGACTGTTTGCTCAGCCTGGTTGGTAGATTTCTGGATTTCTCAGTCTTTAAGTTGCAAACAAAACTCATTTTGGGCAAAAGGCAAGAGAATCCAGTAAAGTTGGGGAGTTTCTGTTCACGTCCATCTGTGGCTGTTTGTTGAAGCCCTTTTCTCTTCTTAGACAGTTCATTTCATTGACTTTGCTCTTTCTTACCACTGAGGTGCATTTCATCTTGACTCTCGTCTTCTCTTTCTACTCCACCCTTCAGTGGATAGAAATGAGCTTGTTTTGACCAGAGATGGAGTCTCTGTGTGTGAACAGCTGAGAAGGCAGATTTGATAATGTTCCTCTGTTTTCCCGTCTGTCTGCCTGTTACAATCCATTCAGTTGCTGGAACCAGTGAGGCCTGACTTATTATAGTGGTATTCCAAGTGAGTGGCGTCAGCCTTTCTCTCTGTGATGCCCCTGTCTGTGGACAGAGATGTGCATCAAAGCAATTAAAGATGATGCAAAATTCAGCGCCTATAATCTAAATTAACTATTCAAATCACCGAAAGGCAGAAGAAGAAATACAAGTGTGACTTTTTATTTTATTTTATTTTTTCAAATATGTAACTTAACTGTTAATTTCCTCGATTTGTCATTTGCTCAAAATATTAAGCAGAAAGGCGCAACACGATTAAGACAGCTCTTATGATATTAGACTGTGCTTTTTTATTATTTTTTATCGAACCAGCATGTGTGGAGGCGCCGTAGGTGTGTGTGTGTCTCCTTTGGGTGAAGCTCTCTCTAAGAATGTGCTTTTGGCAGGTAGTGGAGGTAAGAGGAGATGAGCGGAAAGAAAAACAACTCCAGCTGCCTTCAGCCGCTCAATCCTTGGGGATTTCTCCCCCCCGTCTGCTCACTCAGTGAAGACTGTTGGCGATGTCTGCCAGACTCATCTGAGTTTCACATACCTGTGGAGCTGTCTCACACACACACACACACACACACACACACTTGTATTAGTTGGACTCTAATCACTCTGCGCTCACATGACTATGGATGTCTATGAATCCATTCCTGCCCCTTGTTTATTAATGTGTTTATTAATGTCGTCTGTGGATTGAATCGGCAACAGGGAAAAGCTAGAAGACGCCCAGAGAGCAGTCCTTCCACCATTATCAGTCAAACAAGCATGTAGATTTCTGACAGCAGTCTCTGGCACAGACGCGCCGGGTCACAGTCAGCAGCAACCCTCAAATCTGTCACAAAACGCTTTCTGCATACTAAATCTGCAGCAATCACATTTAAAAGGATAAAGCGTAATATTTGATGATGCACAAAAACAAATGAAACCAATGCCATTCTGTGTCTAAATCATCTCTGACTTTCATTATAACCTGTTTTTTGACAAATTATTTAATACTGGTTCAGTTCCTCTGGTTGAACTACAGCTCTCCAGATCCAGCTCTATTTCACAGCGGGGTCAGTTGAGCGCTCTTCTCACTAAAAGCGTTGCGCTTTTCTTTTTTCCCTCTTGATTTTCCTCGACTAAACTAAAATCTCACTGCAGATCTGTCTGTAAACACCCTGCAGGATGTAAATAACACAAGCCAGAAATAAATGTACTCTTGCAGCAATGTGGGAGAGATACAAAAGAGATATAGAGATGTAAAAATCAACTGGACTTGTCCAAATTTGGTTGAAGGCGAAGAACTGACGCAGCCTCTTGGATAAGAGGCGAAACGTCGCCAAACAAACTTGAGCAAGTCCAGTTGATTCTTCGTTTTCGGCTCTTCACTTGTTACTTGTATTACACAATCTGTTCTCGTGTGGCTGTTTTTGAACCTCCATTTTTTTTCTCTCCTTTGGTTCTGACAACTAAAAGGCTTCAGCGACCTTCCTTTCCGAAGAAGTGGATAGTAAAGAAATTCATTTTGGAAGCCTAGAATTGGCATTTTATCTTATGTGGCCATTCTATTCCGTGTGTTGATTACTGTAGTGGAACATCAAACCCTTCTTTACCGGGGTAGGGTGTGCGTTCCTGAGTGTTTATCTCTTGTCCGTGCCTCACTGTCCACCAACTCGACATGATGTCCTCTAGATGATTGTACACAAAGAGGCTTCGTCCTCTGAGATTAACAAAGCACAAACAAAGCCTCCTCTCTCACACACGCACTGAAGCGCTGGTAACCCATCAGTGAGAGCCAGCTGAAGTGGGGATTTCTGTTTCCATGTAATGGTGACTCTAAAGAGTGTTTATTTATATCAGAACAGAAAATCTTCTTTGTGGATATTTGTGCGTGTTTTTTTTTTTTTTGTATTTATATAAATATAGCTGAATCACTTCAGGTGGAAAATCCAAATTTTTCTGTTCTCGTGTAAGTAGAGCCTCTTTTAAGTGTCAGTGCTTCATCGTACTGGAGAGTCAGTGGTGAGGGCGGACTTTGCAGTAGTGACTGTGTATGCTGATCACAAAGCTTTGCAATACCAAGTATTTCTGACACATTTTATTAGAATTAGTTGAATCTAGATTTGCTGTGCTACTTGCTTTGTAAACAGATTTTTTGTTTAAGTATCTGGATTAGTTTTTTTTAGCTGAAATATACTGTAGATTTTACAACATTTTCTATTGTTTTACTGCTAATAAGGTATTTCTAGCGCAATTAGCATGTCTATTTACCACTGTAATATATAGAACAAATTGTTTCTGTAGTTAATAATGTATTGCATTTGGACTGATACAGACAACGTGAAAAACAATGATTTTATTTATTTTTTCATTGTGTATTTATGGATACTTTTACCTTCCATAAGTCATACTTTGTCTTATTTTCTGAAAATATATATTTATTTTCTCTTATTTTGAGCAGAAGGAACTGTCCTACATTCCTAAATAAAATGTGGACTGAAGCACAACTTTCATTTGGAGTCTTTTTTTTTTCCTTTTTGTTTCTGCAAACATTCACAGTAAAAGGAGTCGTGTTAAAACAGAACTGACTGTGTCTCAAATCCTAATAATATTTGACGCAAGATTTTATAGGTTTCACATTTACTGCTGGATTTAAAATAGAAAAACTGCTGAGAGCGTTTAGCGTACAGATAACATGCTACAATTTTTAGCATAGAAAGGATACAAAGGATTACAAAAAGTAAATAATTAAAAGAAAAGCACATCCGTAATTGTGAACCTTTCATATCTCTAAAATAAACACTTTTGACAAACATAAAATGCTGCGTGAGGAATCACGCTCTTCCTCATTTCAAACCCACTTTATCTTCTAATGTACAATTCAACATAAAAAAAATAACAAATTGGATTAAAGAGTAAAGCTGCAAACCAGAGGATGAAAAATTAAGTGCTGCCGCCCTCAAGTGTCCTTCACAGGTACTCCAAACACAAGCGCCTTGTGTTTCAGGATTTATATGCATGATTCAAGTCCTTGTTGAAAGTCCATGACATCATTTAAAGATGTAAACTAGAACATAAGCAGAACCATCTGGGATATCCATCCTGCATATCCCAACATTAAGCGACAGAAGTGGATTTTTGTGTGTGTGTCTGAGAAATGATTCTTTCCTAGTGCGGGTGTTCCAAAAGCGTGATTTTCTGCTCCTGTGCAGATGAAGCTAATTCACAATTAAAGTTTTGATTGTGATGTCTTAGTCTTTTCTTCTTTTCTAAAACCAGAAGGAAAAATCCTTAAAGGATTTTTCACTTTACAGTCAAGCTATCTTTAAACTCTGAAGAGAAACTTTCTGCCTGATATCTGGCTCAACACTTATCAAAGATCATTCTGCGGTTCTCTAAAAGAAATAACCGGCTGATTTTTCTCCCATGAAGAAATCTCTGGTACAAAAGCAAAAAAAAAAAAAAGAATGATTAATGCCCGTGCCCCATCATCTTCTTGTCCAAACACATCTCAGCTTACAAGTGATTCACTCTGCATCCATCCGAGAGAAGAATGCCACATAACTGCGTAATATTCTGGAAGGGAGCGTCCGCGCTCTTCCTGTTTTTGCTCAGTTTCCACATTTCATCGTGAGAGAATAACATCAGCCACGTGTCCACATAATTACCAGGACTTCCCTTCACATCGCATAAGTTCCTCTCAATAAAGGCAGAATCTGCTCAATGCATGTGGACATCCTCCATAAGATATCAGGTCACATTAAACACAGGCGTAGCCTATGAGATTTTACAGGATAGTCTATGTTCCCTGTAAAGCTTAAATGAGGAAACATCACAATTATGACACCGTAAAATAACATGTTAAAAAGATGGAAGGTTACAATGATCCTGACGCATGGCAAAAAATTCTGTATACCAAAGTCGTGGAAGCTTTTTATGAGACTGTAAAGGCTGATCCTTCAGGACTCAGTACGGTGGCGCTGCTCAAAGCAGATGCTGAACTGGGGTCAGTTTTTGCTGTATTTCTGGTCTCGAGTCTGCATGCAAAGTAACATTTTCTCCCAGAGACGGAAACCGTTTGAGGTTCAAAAGTCGTTTTGCGGCTGGAGCTGTTGCTGCATGTGAGTCAGCTCCTCGATCAGGCGCTTAAAGGTGATCCTCCTCTCGGGCATTTGCTCCCAGCACCTGTGCATCACCTTGTACACCTAAAAAAAGGATTAACAAAGACTTACAGGTGGTAAAAATGTGAACGATTAACAGTGAATAAATTACAGGTGTTACAAAGCGAGAGACTTAATGTTGAAATCTTCCAAAGTACCACTGCTATAACTTTCCTGTAGGTGGCGCAGTAAGGTAATACGTTTTCAATGCTGTACTTCCTTCATGTTTTCTTAGCATTGCTGCAAAGTCTCAACATCTGTGCCCACATTATTATTATCATTGCATTAATATGGAGGTTTCTTACAGGCTCAGGACAGCCCTCGGGGCGTGGCAGCCTCCTCCCCGCTGACAAAACCTTCACCAATTGCATGACGATCAATTGGCCTTGAGCCCGACCCATCATGCTGAGGAAGATCTGCATGAGCAAGGATAAAGAAATGAAGCAAGCCTGCTTCTTTGAGATCAGGCCAAGCACCGACACCATCTGCCACGCACAAACAACGGTGTGCAACGCCAGAAATCCACTTGTTGATTTCTCCCAGGTGTGTGTTGCGTCGTGCCGCAGAATCCTTACCAAGCTTCGATAAATAACGGATTAATAAGCATTTCTCTAAGATAATGAGCGGCGCGCTGCGTACTGACCGCCATCGGGCTCTTGGTGGAGTCGCAGTAGGTGAGGAGTTCATACATCGTCACGCCAAAGGACCAAACGTCCGAAGCAAGGTAGAACTTGCGGCCAATCAGACACTCTGGGGCATACCTGAAAAAACAAAGTGTGGCAGCGTGAATAGTGGGAGCCAACTGATGAACGTCTCACGGCTCAGTACCAGCTGAATGAAGAGACCTTTTTGATGTTATCACATCACCCTTTGCTTGAATTGCTCCTTCCTGTGTCCTGCAGACAGTTACCCTCTGATTCTGCCTATTTACGTAGCACCCACTCCCATATTACTTTCCTTCACAAAATCTCTCTTTTCTCAATAAGATCTCAGCTATCAAAGTTAAACCAGAGAGTAAACACGGTTCACATCCTTCCGTCGTCTTGACTAACCAGAAAACGGGGCTTTCGTTTTCGTCTTTAACGATGTAATAGCCCTCATTGTCCTTGATGCTTTTTGTAAGGCCGAAATCGCCGATCTTCACCGTCCTCGTGTTCTCCACCAACACATTTCGAGCTGCCAGGTCCCGGTGGATGTAATTTTTAGATCCCAGATAGTCCATTCCCTTAAAAAAAAAAAAAAATAGTGATTGAAATGGAGCAGCCTGTGGAGCTTGAAAAAACAGGACCGATCTGTGGAAATAAACTGGTACCTTGCATATCTGAATGGAGTAGCTAATCAGGGTGCTAAGGTTGGTTTCTTTTGCATGGCTGGGTAGATAGTCCTTCAAACTTCCCAGTGGAACGTACTCCATGATCAGCTTAATTGCCTGACCGCCTACAAACAGAGTTACACATTTAAGGCAGTCGGAGACAGACACAGATATTTAGCAAGACTCATATATTTCTGCACAGAACAGGTTGTGTGTAGCCTCTAGGCCTGGATAAGACTTTGAGCATTACTGAAGGACATATAGGATTTACTCTACTCTTTAATGTTGAGTTTTGAACATCTTACTTTCCTCCTGGCAAATTCCCTTGTATTTGACGATGTTTTCATGGTAGAGGGCCTTCAGGATGTCTATCTCACGCGAGAGGTTGGTGTGTTGTTCCTCCCGGTTTTCAGGCTTCAGTGACTTCACCGCCACCAGCTCTCCCGTTTTATCTCCCCAAGGATCGTAACGACACAGCTCCACTCTACCAAAGTGGCCCTGTGAGAGCAGCATGGATGACTTAAAGATATTTGGAGAACTGCAAAAAGGTTCCTTTCTTTCTGCACTGTGGGATCCTGATATGGAACATACATTGTTAAATCCCTTTAGCTCATGCATCACATTTCTAGTGGTAATATGTGCCACTAGAAGTGATCCATAAACCTACTTACAATATAGAATATACAAATGTGTATGTTTTGTGAGGCTACCACACAGCTAAGTAAAAAAAAAACACCCCAGCATAAAACAGTGGAGCAGTTCACCTCTCCCAGCAGTCGAACCTTCCTCAAGAATCTCTTTTCAAACACGGTAGGATCAACCTCTGGTGTCGGCTTGGGTTTGATCGACGGGTCTGGGAGATGCAACAAAGAGATGAGACATGTTTTGTAAAACGTCTTTTCTTCAACATGAGCACACTTGCGTCATAGGAAGTCTATTGTGGTTGATTGTCTCAAAGGTTTCAGCAGAATCTTCTGAGGTTACATAACTGCTCACTCAGGTCGCCATGCTGATCGTTGAATTTAATAGATTTTCATTAGACTGATTCACTGCTATCAATAATTAGTTATAGGCATAGTTTATTTAGCCAAAGAAGTGTTATAAATATATTATTTGGCGCATATGATGATGGATTAGAATTGTATTTGGCAATTTAATGCAAGAAGGATTTAATGCACCAGGCTGCAGTACTCAATTCTGACCAGCAGATGGAAGAGCAGAGTCTATTATTTGGCTGTGGGGCCCAGCTGAGGGGCAGATGGGTGATAATGCACCCAGTGAACTTCCTCATCCGAGTTGGGTAAACAACTCTCTCTCGCTCTCTCTCTCTTTCTTTCTCTTTGCACTGTGTACTAAGCTGCTGCTAGGTGAGACTCCAAACATGCAAAACATATTCCAACTGTGAACTGCTTTGAACACAGAACCTGTTTTATTATTTTGCCTGTTCTGCAGTGTTACGCTCCAAATTCTGCAAATCTCAAACATATTTTTAGAAACACAAACAACCCTGGTGGATGGACTACCAATAAATCCGCTTCGATGTCTGAAACTAAACTTACATAGCACCCCTCTAATTACATAAAATTGTCTAAAATGTAATACACAACGCCTCCTAATACTTACTTTTTTCCTCCAGCATGTCTATGTCTCTGACAATAGCCCTGAAGAAAGGCCTTTTCATGGGATCGTAGTTCATGCAGTGGGTCATCAGTTCAGCCAGCTCTCTGCATTCTGGAGTTGCTAGTTGGCACTCGGTTTCATAAAACCTCTCCTTCTGCTCAGCATAAAAAAAACCATACCCCAAGTGTAAGATAGTGAGCAGAAATTAAAACAAATTGTGCGAACGGAATCAGAAAATAACTTTTTTTTTTTAAAGAGAGGGAATTTAGATCTGTCCTCGTCACCTTTGTTGGGCCCATTACCTCTGTGAGTCTCTTCTCTTTGAGCGGGACCTCTCCGTCGTAGCAGATCTCCCACAGGGTGGTAGCGAAGCCCCACTTGTCGGCCGCGATGCTCAGGGCGGATACATTCTTCACACACTCCGGAGCAATCCATGGGATGCGATGTACACACTCTGCGGAGGCAGACAAAGTCAACTTGAGAAAATGTGTGCATCAATTAAATACAGGTTTGTTTCTGACCCTTGAGGCCCTAACACAAAATAAATAATTTTAAGAAATTAGCCAACTCGGAACTGTGATCTTGATATTGTGATGACCGCCAATGCTAAAACAGCTAATTCCAGGAACCAAGAGTGAAACGCGGTACGGCTAGCTGTCTTGAGATGTTGGCTGACTGCATCTGCTGAAGTGAAAAATGCTCTTTGAATTATATCGCTGACTGGAAGAACAACTAACTGATTGGCTGACATCCACAGTTGACTTTTTTAGCTCCACAAATCCATATTGAAGACGAAGGGGGTCGGTTAGTAAGTGCATGCAGCTCAGAAAGGAAAGGAAGGGAGAAAGAGGCAAATAAGAGATGGACAGGTTGAATGGAAAAAGATGGAGACAGAAACGGTGGAACGGACGATATAATTGAGTCGAGTGAGAGGAAAAAACCAGGAATTGACAGATTTCAAGTTTTGAGGCAAGCGATCACAGATTGCTGGGAAGGAGGGAAGCTCCCGGTGGGTTTCTCAGCACTTTGTCCACTATGCGTTTAATGAAATCTGCGTACAAGGATGTCGATGTGAAAACCGGAAGACTGATTGTTCTCTAAAGTTGTGGCTACAGAAGAGGAAATGGTTCTGGGAAGAAAGGGTAAGAAAGATGCATTTCTCATGGGCATTTCTCATCCGTGCGGAAAGATTTCCAGTCTGTCCTGTGGTTTGCTGATCCATCTACACAACATCAGTGTGCTATATCTGTCAGGTTCTGGCTCTAATAGACGGAAACACGAGGCGGCCATTTGAGGGGAACTGTGCAATCCGAGAAATGCCCTTGTTGGCCATCTTCCCTGAACTCAGATCTAGCTTTTGCAAAAACAAATTACAATCTTAGAGGGAAATGTGCCCAATGTGTATTGATTATGTGACAAATAAGATTTCCCATTACTGATGACGTTTGTGTTATCAGAAATGCTCTTATTTTTTATTTATCTGTCTTTTTACTGTACAAAAAAACTGTAAAACATAACATTGCCCAAATCCTAGACCGGTAAATGCAAACAAGAGGCTGCAACAGGAATTAAATCAGTCTGCAAGTGGCGCTCAGGCTGGGGACAGGAATCTTCAGCTGACTGGAAGGAAACTGGAAGTTTTAGTGAAACGTTCCAAGGCACTAGGAGGTAGTTAGGTTTCACTATTAGTCACCATGAGACAGAAACAGAGACAGGCAGAGGCAGAAAGAGAGAAAGAGACTGCGTGTCTGTATTTGGTGCTCACCCTCGCTTGTGAGTACTGTGATTGGTATTCCAGGGTCGCTGAGCTTGATGAAGGGCCCTCCTCCATCACTTCCCAGTCCGTCCCTGGCTAGGAGAATGTTTTTAGCACACACAAATCCATGGACCAGCTTCTTGTCCTCCTACAAACATACACAAGAAGACAAAAATGAATACTACTGGTTTACAATCAAGTGGGTAAATATCCAGATTGTGTTGTGACCCTACTACAGGACTTATAGACTATTCATTCAGATATATGGTGTGCATTACAATGTCTCACCAAGTAGCTGAGAGCTGCAGCTAGCTGCTTAGCAACCTGGAACTTCCAGGTTGTGCTGAGTGGGCTCTGCTGCCGCCTCATAAACAGGTCCAATGGTCCAAGCTGGACAAACTCCTCTACCATGATATCTGTATCGCACAAATCCAAGAAAAACACGACGGTGTCAGCTGTTAGAAAGACATCAAGCCTTTAATGTGCACCCGGAATCCTCAACCTGCACTTACTCTCCTGATGGTGGACGCACACTCCATATAGCAGCACTATATGTTTGTGGGAAACTTGCCGCATCATGCTGGCTGTTTCAAAGAAGGCCTGTCAACAGGAAGACAAAGATGACTGAATGCGTCTCATGTTACAGAGCCATCCATTTTCTTCCATTAATCCGGGGTCCGGACATAGAAACTTTCACTGTTTAATCTGATTTGGGAACAACTTGCTGCAGCTAAGTGTTATTTTCCAGTATGACTAATTGCTCATCAAGTCTTTATGAAACAACATGGTGTGAAAGGCAGCTGGAGAGCGTCTCTCACCAGGGAGATGTCCCTGTGTCCAGAACCCAGCACCTTCAGGACCACCTTGACCTCCTGGAAGGAGGAGTAACCTGCATCCTCCTCCTCCTCGCTCTTCACCCTCAGTGTGCCCATGTAGATGTTGGTTCTTGTTCCAGGGCCGAGGTGCTCCTCCTGGTCAACCGGGCAGGGAGCAGAGAAAACAGGACATTAGATATAGGACTGTATCAACATACTTTCATCTACATCATCCTGCAACTGCCATAGAATAACATAGGCGACAGTAGTAAAGAGGGGAAGGGCGTACCTGTTCAATGTCCTCCTTGAGAATGCGATGGAAGCTGAGCTGACTCTCCTGCATTGGTGTCTGGGAGGCTGATTCTCTCTCTTTAGTGACCACCAGCAGGTTGGAAATCTCTATAATGCAAACAGATGATTTCAGAAGGTGACACAAAGATGTATGAACTGTTGTGTATTAAAAAAAGCAGACACAGTTTTGTTTGCATATAGGTATACAGTGTATTCAATTCTTATTTGACACAATAAGACTGCAGACACCTCACATGATCATTTCATTCTAACACAGACAGGACTTTAGATTTTCAAAGTCTGCATTGCATTCGCTCAAGGCTAGCTCACGCTCATATAGGGTGTTGCGTTCAGCATGAAAACAACACCGTGTTTACATGTGGTGAAGCAAACTCGCACTAATTACGTCACTGTGGCAATGATGCGAGGAGCTATTCAGGTCGGTTACTAAAGTGATTCAGTGTATTTTTTTGCATACATATAGAGTTGTGTGTGGGAGGATGAAGCAGAAACGCGTCTTTGTGCCTGCACGACAATTGTGTGCGAGTGTGGGTGTCTAATGTTGTGACAAAACCAACACAATGTGGTTTGAGGGAGGAAAAGGTATCTGCACTCCATCAGCATCCCCCTACATTCACTGTCAAAGTTGTCAGAACACTGTTCACCAACTAACCTGTAATTACAAATACAATCTATCCTTACAGCATCCATGGAATATTAGGTACTGCGCTGCACCAAATTGTGACCATTTCATTAATAGAAGAGGTAAAAGAACACGCCAGCATGCCATAACAAATCAAGCGTCATATTCTCAATATGCAGGTATACCAGCATATAGTTGCTGAAGGATGGACATTCTAACATGCATCAAAAATATTTCAGAGAAAAAAAGCACAGCGTCAAAGTGTTAACTTCATCAAAAAAAAAAGGTTTCAACCCAAAACCAAGGTCATGCCAAAGCATAGTTAATCAAATACACACAACAACAAAAAAGATCAACACATCCATGCATACATGGCTCCACCTTTTCCCCAGAGTGAAGTAAACACAAGGGTGCTAGTTTGGCTCCGGAAACCCAAATTTACAACTCTCTTCCTCCCCGACACTTTTACACACACGCACACACGCGCACACACACACACACACACACACACACACACACACACACACTTGTCATGAACCATTGGTTAGTGAGACACACAAACTTTCCTATCTTCATAGACACTCTTTCTACAGCGGAAAGGCAAAGGGAAATCTATTGGTCTTCATGGGATGGAAATATTTCCAGCCTGCTGTAGCATCATCATATTTCTAATTCTTCCAAACAAATTGTCTTCACAAAAGTAACTTTGATTAAATATCTGAAATCCTTTCTGTTTATCAATATTAGTTTCCTCCATTAGCACAGGAGTACTCGGATATATGTACAGGCGACGTCACTAAAAAAGTATACATATTGTTTTACAAAAGTACAACACAGATTTACCTCCATTGCCGTGGTGAAAATGTACTCTTTATTTTGGTATTGGTTGTAAGAGATGGGATTATGTTTACCTCTAGGCTGTGGAGGGCAGCAGCGCAGCAGCTGGAAGTGCAGGTTGTCGGTGCGAAGGCTTTGACCCCTCAGGTGTTGCAGCAACTCCCCAAGAGTGGGCCGAAATGTTTCGGTGCCATACAGACGGAAGCCGTTGGACAATTTTTCAATCTGGAAGTTCTTATAATGACGCACCGGATGAGGCTCCCTCAGGTCGAGCTGGACGCCAAAGGGGAGAGGTTTTAATTTGACCATAACAATGAAGAATACAACACTGAGGTAAGAAATTGAGAGATCAGAATAGAGCAAGAGGAAAATAATAAATTGAACATTATATTGACTGAGAAGCGGATGGAGAACAAAAAGAGGTTATTTTGTGGGTTTATTTTTTTAGAAGTTAAGCTTTATAGTTGAAACTATTGGTATTAAGGTTTAGCTACACAGTTACACCAAATAAACATCACTTCAAGAACAACCTAACTGTTGAGCCTAAACAGGTCTGTTCTTTTATAAACTGCAGCAAAGCTAATCTCTGTGGTGGTTAAGAATGTTTGTGTTTCCTTCCAAGCAGACTCAAAGCCGTAGCACACCCTGATAACCCGTCTTTATCCAATATTTGTTTCTCTGCTTCTGTGTCTGGAAGTTGAGGCCTCTCATATCACTGGGATATCATAATGGAGCAATGGCATTATTTCACAAACTTTTCTGGAGCAAAAAATTAGCAAGCTGAGAGTCGTTTTTAAATGTCTCTCTTCTGACGTATTTCTATGGAATATTGTTTTTTTTTTTTTTTTTAAGTGTCCTCATATCTAATAAATCTACCTCGTTGCAGACGACAGTGATGATGATGTACTGGTAGTCCGTGCAGCTCCAGCGTAGGATGTAGGTGCCCTCCTCGTTGCCCTCCTGACGCAGCTTATGGATAGCATACTCCGTACTGGGCGAGGGGGGAAAATTTATAAATGGGGTGTAGTAAATTGGCTTTAATATTTTAAGATAACAACATTTACACAAACTTGTTATGTTGTGATGGGAGGGTTGACAAAAGGGGGGCAGCCTTCATTAAAAAAACAACAACATTATATTCTATGTATGTAATCTGCATGCAGGTAAAGTAGTGTATGATGCAGTCAGACTGGGCAAATACAATTTAACACCATTTAATAGCTTGTGTCCAGTAACACTGTGTTTCTCCGAGAAACAGACATGTGGAGTCCTTCATTAATCTGGTGGTACCAACCAGATAGGCCCGTGGCAGCTGTCACTGATGTTGTGAACCACTGAGGCGGGAGCCACCTCGTTGCACAGGTAGTGGTGGGCGTCCACCGTCAGTCTGAAGTACCCATCCACAAGGGCAGCAAAGGACAGAGCCTCGGCCCTGAAAGCCATTTGCAACTCCTGAAAAGAGAAGAGGCGGAGCGAGAACTGTTCAGAATAAGAGCTCTTATAGAGCCGAAACACAACAGAGGGCGACGTTACTAATGCGTCATCTATTTTTAGGATGAAACATTGGTAACGTCTAATAGCATGTACCAATACCAGTTATTTCAGGAAACAAATGATGACCAATGTTTAAAACTACAAAGACCTCAACATGCTACCAATACTCATAGAGAACATTACAGAATACTTATTACGAAGACTAATTTGTTTGTAAAACTGTCTGACCAATCTCTTGTTGTTCTGTCCAAAAATAGAGACAGCGGTGTCTTTGATGACAGCATGGGTGATCTCATGGAAGTCGAAGAACACCACCCAGCCTTCATTCGCCTCCTTGCGTGTGCCGTCCTTCAGCTTTCCATCAGGCTTGTTCTTCTTTGGCTTCGTTTTTTCTTTGACAATCACAGGTGTCTGCTTCAAATCAAATCAACAAAAATAAAAATGTACCACTCTTGCAAAGTAATTCACACTCTGCCCATCACCATTCAATTTAATTGTAAGTTTTGTATTGTCATTTCATCTCGAAGTTTATACTAAATTAAATTCGACTTTGTCTGCACAAGAAACCAACACACAACATTTGACTCAAATTGATGATGATGATGATAGGAGCTTTTAAGATTACCAGAAATGTAATGTTCCTTATCAAACAGATTTTTTTGCTAATGGGTAGTAGCTATAATTTCTGTATGATGGTTTTGTAATTGTAGAGTAGACAAAAGATTTGCTATTGGTCACTCCCAGTTCATCTGAGGACAGAGAAACTCGTGTGCACATACGGTTTCACTCACAGCAGCAGGCTTCTTTCTGCAGGAAATGCCAGTGGTACCAGTGACCAGGACCTGCATGTCATGGCTTATCTCCAGGATCTGACTCTGGTGCTGCCCTTGGCTCTGGTTGTAGTATCCTAGAAGCAGCCAGCAAACATTATACCACATAATTAGACATGTATCCAAACTATGTGGCACAGCTCACAAAATTATATTGTGCCATATATTAAATATTTACTTTTACTTAAATATTTTGATTTTAGCTACTTGCTTAACAAACTTTGCTTTTGGAGAATCTTGCACTGATTACGTGGGCCTAAAGCCAGCTTCCTGAATTATTGTGGGTTTACACTGAATTCTGATCTTAGGCAATTTACTCAAATCATCCAGCTCTGCATCACCGGTTGAATTAGGTAGTCTGTAATACAAAGATTGACAGCTTGTTCCTTTTAATTTTGGATTTCACTGCCTGCAAAAATGCACTTGATTTGGGTAAAATTTGAATTGTGTGCCTATGAATCATTGTCATTTTTGGGTATTCCCATTTTAGCTTGCCAACAAAGCAGATTTCCTCTGGAGGGAATTACCTCAGTGACAGTTATCTCTTTGAGTGATCTATTACCAAGTAATTCAAATAAGACTACATCTCAAACAAAGCCCCACCCCCCTTAAAGCCACAAAACAGGTGACTTTATCTTCCTGAAACCTTACCGTTGTAACTGCCATTGCTGAGCTCTCCTTCCTGCATCACACCGAGCGTGATGGGCTCAAACACTTCGCTGCCCAGACCACTGGTCAGACCCTCTAGTGTGGACAGGTACTTAATCTTCAGGTCGTACGGTGTGATGTTGCTCTCGTTGACTGTCCGGTGGTTGAATTCTTTCAGGAATTTCTTAAAGACGTTGTTGATGCGGATGCGTGTCAGAAAGTTGCGCTGCTTAATGTCATGGTTCAGGGACTCTGGGATGAAACGCTTGTAGCTGATGGGATTAAGAAAGAAAGACAGAACCTTAGGATCACTTTCTTTCAGGGCTTAAAATCCTACTTCATCAATGTGAACTTAATACTTACAAAAATACAAGCTCAGTGCATGTCTCTCTGTGTGTGTGTGTTACCTGATTTCATTGGAAGTGGACATATTCATATGCTTGTCGTAATGAGTGATGGCAAGCACAGCCATGCCCAAGCACTCATTTTCTATGTCGTGTTTCTCCACCTCTAACTGAGACACCCGCAGTGGAACCACACCCGTCTGAAAGTCGTGCTGGCCCTGTGCAACACATACACGCGGATTATTTTGTAGAAAATGTAAACATACAAGCTGACAAAACAAATGGAAAAGCATTTGATTAATTAATTTACTGTTTGCTGCTGTTTTATTTACTATAGTTAATTACCGGTACATTAAAAGTCATTCATCTAAAAGTTGTTATATATGGAAGTAATTTCTTCAGGGTTACAATTTTCTTTGGTAGTTTTATATTTTGAAGGGACTGAAATAATTTATTTTCCAACGGTGGCTCTTAATAACATAAATAAGTGATATGTAGGCTGCACTTTTTCCTTTCATTTCCTCCCTGTTGCTGATGTTGTAAAACGTAACTGTGTTGATGCGTGAGGTTTTAATCAGAATTGTACTTTCAAAATATTTTCAAATGCAGAAATGACAAATAAAAAAAGACATCTACTCAGCCAGTAGTTGTCAATGTTTTTTTCACACCTGGAAAAACAGGTAGTTTAGAGAGGCAGCGTCCAATAGTGGCGTCCCTTCTGGTGTTTTTTGTGTGTTCAGTCCTCTGAGTTTACTGATACAATGCCTCCAAACCGGAGACTCCCCTTCAGTGGTGCCATGCCAATTTCTGAAATAAAACCTGAGAGGAGACAGATCCATTTTAATGTCATTTTTTGACGACAAAAAATCATCCTGTTGGCTCTTTAGACTCTTCATGCTGAATATCGTGCTACATCAAGACCTGACCACAATACCAGACCTGTATGGCAAAATATGATGCACAATCATAATGCAGCCTCCGGCAACACATAACGCACACATGCATCCTATGCAGACGGGCTTTACTCTCAAAGCGGAATGAGGTGGAAGTGCAAATTACAGAAGAATAGTGTTTTATTTCCCCTAAAACATTACCGCACTTGCAGAGTACATCTTCTTTCTCTTCTATTCCAGTGCAAATATGTTACTGCTGGCCTCTCTCATAAAATATTTTCCCTTAAGTCAAAGCGTAAGAATTTTATTCTTATATCATTGGGTCATATGTTGTAAGTATATATCCTTATACGGCTTCACAATATATAATATTTCCACCGACATCACAGTGTGCATAGGAGGCACAGCTGGATATGCAATATCAAGTAAGGCAAAACCTCTCAAACGTGTCCTGTTGCAAGTTTATTTATAGCTCTATACAGAAGTAAAACTTCCATTTCTCAGTTTCTATTACTAAACTTCAAGGACATTTTCTGAATTACAAAAGGTGAAACCAAACATAAAGCTAATGGGAAAGAGCGGAACAAACTCTTTTGACATCACAGAATACAAGTTGCCACATTTAAATTAAGATACCGCAATGGCAGTTTTCCCTGCAACCTCAGTTCCACACAGTCCACTAACAGGCAAGGTGAATATCTGCAGTAAACTGCTGCAGCGATGCATTACCTCATGCGATAGTGCAGCTTGAGACTGGTGTCATCTGTGACCTTGAACTCGTAGTTGGGGGGGTACCACGTGCCGATGGTCTTATTATACAGACCGAAGAGGTTGTGGCACAAGGGAGAGATTGCTGAGGAGAGAAAAGTTCAAACACATCAATGTTATATTAAACAGCTCCAGCCCAAACACAGAGGATTTAATGTTTTACTACGTCAAACTCCTTTGGTTACTCCGAATGGGCCCACCCATGCTTCCTTTATGAAGGCGCCTGATGTCCCACACAGCTTTGCTACTTACTTCCTGACAGCACGGCATCCTGACCTCTTCATTTCCTTTTAATCACGTGCTGATGTAGGAGCTACGCACAGGAGGATATCTAGTGGACTCTAACGTTTATTTTCATTGAGAAGTGTTTATTCAGTGGTGGATTAAGTTATTGCTCAACAGCTGACTTCTACCTGGATCTAAATGCTTCTTGTGAAAAGTCCTTTCTGCCTTTCTAACGCCAGAATGAGGCCCAGCCCCTCCCCAGGCCCCCACCACCACCCTTCATTACTGAAGAGTAGGAAATTCTTGATTTCCCCAGACGGTCAGTCACTCACAGCATTTCTTTGCGGCATCCACACAGAGCTCCTCAGCGGTGTAGCAGCCGCTGAGGTATTCAAGCTGGTGCACCTCCGGCGTGTAAAACTGGATCTGCAAGCCCCAAGTGGAAGTGGGAGAAGGGGTGAACTGAGCCTTCCTACTCGACTTCCTCATCTTCCCACAGAGTTGCCTGCTCAGCTCCATCATCCACAGATCGGGCATTCAGAGACTGCGGGAGTGAAATGACAGAGAGGGAAGGAGAAGAGGGGGGGGGGGGGGTAAGTGGGAATGTTACCTTGAATGTTCAACTTGGGCGTTTAGCTTCTATCAACATTAGCATTTGTGGCTTCATATTAATTGTAAATTACTTTAAGCTTTGGAGGAAAACCTAGAAGATACTTAAGACAAATGGAAAGACACACAGGCATCACCCTAAATCAGGTTCAAGTCAAATGGAGGAGTAAAATATACTTAAAACTTCATTTGACAAGTAACTTCGTATTAACTCAATTAGCATTCACATTTTATGTTGGCCAATTTGTGATTACCAACCACCTAGTAACTTTTGTGTGTGTGTGTGTTGCAGTACAGTAAATGTATTGATTGTTGCACAGTGAGCTCAACAAACAGCAGCAGGGACTCAGTTCAATAGTCATTAACATGATGACTCATAAATAGGACACAGAAATGCACACAGAATGGAGCGATGTCTCACTGAAGTGCAAATAAAATGATTACATCAATACGTGGAGCACACATTGCAGCGCAGTGGCAGCGAGGAGTCTGAGCTTTACTGTTGGATGAGTCAAATGCTCCTTCTACACCAGCTGCACAACAAATACAGCTCATCATCATCATCTTCATTATCAGCAGCCACGAGCCCTTCATCTTCATTCAACTTGGATCCCTTCCCCATGGTACACTTTCACCATCAACACAAGTTGTTGTATCACCAGTGCAGACGGCTGAATTCATTACAACACTCCAAGGACACGTCCGTGAAGGGAAATGTCACTTTGTGCTGAATGCCGGTCGTCATTTCCATCCCTCTTTAATGGTCATCTTTATGTTTAGATCTGCTCAATAAAACCCACGAACAAAATTCATTCAACAAAGTTGTATTCACATTATATTTAGTTCCATCCTGTCACTTTCTTCCTTTCTCCCAGACGATCTTGCACCCAAATGGCATTGCTCACAGAAGTAAGAGTTCCTCTGCATTAGAAAATTGTTGGAAACCTTTGCTAAAAAATGCCAAACGCAACAAAATATTAAAAAAAGCGATCTTCAGTGTTAAATGTAATTAAATATATTTATGCCTTCCTTCAGACCTGCCTTCATCTCCAATCTGAAAGCACAGTAGCAGCAACAATCACTGCATGGGTACAAAATGTGTGGGTGGAATTTAAATGTAAAAGGTTTCATTATCAAGGGGTTATTTATGTGTTCAATGTTGCAGGACTTCACAGAGGAAAATTCCTAGTCTGTGAACCCTCATTGACAATGGCAATAACCTGATTCTGATTCTGAACAAATAAAAAAGTGCTTTGTTTTCTGGGGCAAATATCCCTGTGGTCAGATTGACCCCAAGGATAAAATGCGTTTATTTACAGATAACAGGAGGGTTAAGTTGAGTTGAGTGAGTTGTGATTTCACAGTCATCGTCATAGTTCATCTAACAAGTGTTACAAATTATCGTTTCTCTTACGCCAGTTGGATTTCTTGAGAAGTGCTTCGGTGAGTCATCTGTTCAGCCTCTAAAAATCAGTCACTGCTCTGAGTAAATTCAATGTTACTCTTCTGAATGTTTCTTATAGGTGTAAAAGATAATAAATGTGCTATAATGTGGAATAAAACCTGTATGATTCAAACGGTCACCATTATTCTGATGTCAGAGATATTACTCTGCCCGGTTTGCACAAAGTAGTTTTTAAGAGATTATAAAATGTTGGCCAAACCTAAATTTATGGTTCAAGTGCTTCAAAGGTCTGACAGTTAACGCTTCTTCAATCTACCAGCTTGTTGAAAACTATGTTTGAAAAGCAATTTTATTGATGGTCACAAAGTCTCCGTCTATTTTTGGCTCGATGAAGTTTCAACAAAAGTCACTTCCACAATGTTAAACCATCAATCGGAAACCCAAAAGCATCACAGCATATAGTTTATAAATCAGTAGAAACAAAAAGTCAAATCTAAGATGCAAATTTACAATTCTTACTTACATTTTGAAACACTTCTAAAAAAAAAAAAAAATCGCCATTTGTTTTCTTGTTTTTAGCTAAATATTTCTTCAATTGGATAATCTCAATTGCTCGTATTGCAGACGAGAAGCACAACAAAGACAGCTATGAATACGAGAACAATTATCCGATCCGTTTTGTGTTCATTTAACAAACATCCATCGGAAATAAGAACATTGCTTTCCTTTCTTCTCACATCTTAGAAATGAATACGGCTGCTGTGACTCTGAAACGAAATTTTCCATCTGTTCTCTTTAGATATTGCAGGTCGTGGTGGCATTTAAAGGCGATACAATTAAATCAATACACCAGGATTCAATTTGTCTTGCCCTTGTGAAGCCCTCGACCAGTATATAAACTGTAATATTTAACCTGAGACCCCACTTTATAATTGTGTTGCTTTAACCTACGCGGTTGCGTCACATTATAAGATCTTCTTACTATTCAGTCCTCACACTATTCTCTTTACTTCCATATATTTATTTTGTTTTATTTTATATAATTTTAATACTAATCCACTTGCCTGTATTGATTGACAAGTGTTTTAAAAGCTTGGTTGACATTATGCCTCATACTGGTCTATCTTCCACGCACGAAGTAAATGGCAGATGAATAATTCCTCCACTTGACAACAATAGAGGACGATGTTAATCGATTTGTCTCGCTAAATAGCCCAGAAGGAACGCATTTTCCGATCACAACGTTATATTTACTTACCTAGAAGCTTAGCCAGGCAGCTGGCGAGTAACTTCCGTTCCGTACGGCGAGTTGGAGCTTCTCGCCAAAAGAACTTAACTGCAGCGTATAAACTGTTATTTTTGTAAAATAAATAACCAGTAAGAATAACTAGTATCCAAAATGTATGAAGTATATCCACGAAATGTCCCCCGCACGGCCCGCACGATTATTATCGCAAACCCTTCCTGACAAGCGACGTCCCTTTTCCCGAAAACAACGCAATGGCCCGTTCTAGAATGAGCCTGCTGATTGGCTACCGAGCCCGTCACTCCTGATGACGACATTAACCCATTGGCTCTACATTAATTCAGAGTAGAAGAAGAAATAGCAGCGTCAAGTTATGACGGGAAAAACAGTCCATACTATATTTAATTATATTCTTCAAGTTCTTAAAGACAAAAAAACATGAGCATGATGGCAATAATAATAATAACAACAAAGATTCAGAACATTTGTTAATATCATATAATAAATAGGGAATAACAATTATAATTAAGGTGAGAATAACATTCATAATAGTAAAGCAGTTCAGAAAAGCCAAGCCAAACCAAGTCAAGTTAAATTATTTAGCAACTAGTGAAGTTGAAGAGCTAATTGAATGGTAAATTTATTCCATTAATTCTAAACTTACCTTTGTGTTCTATAGTTTCAGGGCAAAATTAATAAAAGCTGCATCCTCATTCGTCTTTAAACTTTAAAGTCTCATTGTCCCAATGTAATAAATACTTTTATTTATTCTCTTCAGATGTTTCCTGGCAGAGAAGTTTCATATCAGAACATTATACCCTCAGTTATCATAAATTAACAGGATATCTTTTATAGAACAATAAAAAAATAAGGTTATATCAATTCTGTCATATAATAAGATAACAGTATTGCTATAATTTAAGCTTGTAATTCATTAGGACATGCATGGAAATGTTATAACATGTATATGTTATGATAATAAATATATTTAATATAATGTAATAATAATCTACTGAATAAACCTAGGCCTTCTACTTTTTTTGCTCATTATAATGGGATTCCACCACTTGCGACATTAACATAAATGAACACAGAACCCAGGAGTATGTATTTACATATTTCCTGTTGTATGTTAATCTTCTATCAATCTATCTATAATTATATGAATGCCAAATACTTAGCTAAAGCAATCCCAAATATGATTTTCTTTTTAAAATGTGTGTCTTTTCTTCCTATTTTTTTCTCATACCATTCCCAAGCTTTTAGTGGTCAGCATCAACACCAGTTTTCAAGTAGTAGTGGCCATTAATGCACAGTCGAGCTGGTCTTTAGCAATAAATTACACTGCCAATTGTTAGTCACTTAGTCGAAGGTTCCAGCAGCTTGGGGAGTTGACAGGGAAATGTGTAGATGAAGAAAAAAGAAGGTTTTGGAAACAAAAGCTTAACCAGAAGAAAAAAGGAAAATGGGTTGTTCATTTTAAGGGAGGAACTTCCTGTGCCACATCCCAAGTATTCCACACTGTCTTCCTTTAGAGGAAGTACAAAAAAGAAATCCCCTTTACCGTGGCAGTTGGTGTCACATGAAGGAATTATTGTCAACAAAACGGCTCCTTTAAGAACGCTGAACTTTACTTTTTTATATTAAAAAAATGCTTTATTGCAATGTAAACATTCCATTGCGATTCAAATTTTGAAATAAAAAGTTTGAGTGAACTGAATCCAATGCAATTTGCCGTTTTTGCAGGCGTGAATCATGCTGCAGATGTCTCGAATCGCCAGTATTATTTTGTTTATATATTATTTATTATTTACGTTTGGAAAAAGAAACGAGCTTTTTAAAACGTATTTAAAATGAGGAACTATAATCATGAGCTAAAAATGAGCACTTGAATCGTTATATCAACCTCTTCACTGACATATTCAGAGGATTTTACATTAGCAGTAGGAAACATGTCATTAATAGGTTTTTAGCGCCTCCTATTGACAGCAATGTGGAACCACCAATCAGGATTACTTTACACTTCTACATACAGTACTGTAAACCCATGGAAACAGCAAGGAGAAAAAAAGGGCTAGGAACACAGCATAATTCATGGACTGACATATGTGAAAATGTTTTCTATGGCAATTTGCACAACATGTAGATTGTATATTTAAACAAATATTTTATGGTTGCAGAAATCTCTTTAAAATCAGCAGAATTATTAAAAGCAGAGAAAAGAAGAAATGAAAGAAACCCAGACATGTTAAAGAAATGCAAATTATCTTTATTGCTCACACTGAAGCAGAAATTGCATTGGCAGACGTACTTAAGATAACAGTTGATTAAGGTTTAGAAAAAAATAATAATAGGTTACCGGCAAAGATTCAACAATTTTGTCTTGTATTGACAAAAATAAATAAATAAATCTCTTTCTTCTCTTTGGGTTCTTCGATTCGATTACCTGAGCGTGCTTTCATTCACTGCACATGCTTGTGTCAAGTTGGCAGCCATCCTTCAGTTATCACAGTACTGTACCTTCGATGGGGACAGCATCAGCACTGTGATAACTGAACCAGGGCAGCCTGTACAATCTAGCAGTCCAGGGGTTCACTCCATTTGTCATCCATCTGTATTGTCTGCTCTTTATGTCAACTGGGTCAAAGGTAGCAAAGATGTCCTTTTTCCATCATGGAGATTATTTGCTGGCATTTTATACGACACACATGCAAGTACAGAAAAATATAGACAATTTACAATGCAGCCATTCATTAGGAAATATTAGTTTAGCACTTTGAATCATAAGTGTGGCATTAAATCTGTTAATAAAGTCACTTAGCAATCATTTAAGATAGTTATGGTGAGCAGAATACAAAGTACAAACAAGTCATTGTGTGATTAAAGGTGCAGTAAATAAACAGAGAGAGAACTGCACAAATGAGGGAAAATTAGCCCTTATGATTTATCAATATTTCCTTTACATATAGCTCTATGTCAGTCAAGGTTTGATGAAAGTGTCTCAGCAGTGAGTCTTGTAAGTTACAGGACTTACCTCCTTTATGCACCTTAATCAGATCAGGGATATACTTGCACAACTTTTCTTTGGATATTTTTTTAACTCCTGAAATTAGTCAGTTGGTCTTGTAAAACACAGATTCTATTGTTTATTAAACGTCTACTGATGCTTGAAGCGTGGACAGAAAACCATGCCCAACCCTGCACCTATAGTTTGAGCTCAAAGGCCTAATGGGGGTGCATTTGTGATTACAAACGCCATTGTGCAATTCTTAGGAATGGGCCGCAGATTCGTGCTTTGAAGTATTTTCTAAATTGTTTTCCAATTATTTATTTTTTCAGCAATTAGTAATTATTCTCCATTCTGTCCCTCATCCAATCAATAACAATTTGAGACGAACTTATGTATAATATTCAAACCAACCGCAAGGCCGAGTGACGTCAGACTTGTTATGATTCTCCTCACGAGCTCCGCCCCTCTCGGCGCGCGGAGCTTCTGGAGCAGTGCGGTGGCGTAGCTGGCCGACTCCTCCCCTTTTGTCGGTAAGCCAGTCCGCCCTCCGCGCTTCATGTAAACAACTCCATGAACCCCGCGGCTCAGGGCTCAGGCCACAAATGTCCTGTCAGACGTGAAAGGCAAAGAACCAGTGGAGCCTAAGAACGAAACGGGGCAAAGGACGAACGCGCATTTGCGCTAGGGATGAAAAAAAAGCGACGCGCGTCCATATTGCGTGAATCCTCAATGTTAATAAGAAAGAAATGGCTTAGAATTGATCCTAATGGGAAAGGTTACAGGCAATAAAGACTTGACGACCCGAAAATATAATAAAATAAGTCAGAACCGAGTGCCGTGCCAAAGCTTGTTGCTGTTTTCTACAAATAAACAAAAGTTATCCAAAATCTAAACCGCGCCGTTATAAATATCACTGCGTAATAACATGCATTAATACATGCTTAATATTATTCTAACTATGGGGTTTAAAACACGATGGGGGGGGGGGGGGGGCGCAAAAACAATGCATACAATGTTGTTGTTTTTAAATATTGTGCAGCCACACGTTAACGCCCAGCATTGCACACACACCCCTTCCCTAAACAAACACCATTCCGCAGAATCCAAACAGAATAGTTCCTTCTCCATTGCATCCCCCTCCCGCGTTAAATGCATTACAGATATTAGCGTCACTTACCTGTGATTCTCCCCTTCAGTCGGCGGTGTTTACATGAATACCTTTAATGACGCAGCAAGACCACACGGAGCAACGTGATTGTCGCCATTTTTTTGTTGTTATTGAATTCTCTAAAAGCCATGTGACAAATCGATCATGGTTTTAAAAGCAGGCTTCGGCGCGAGGAGACGAAAACTAGTTGCGCGAGGCTAATTTAGGTTAATCTCCTCGGTTGCTTGTCTGGTGGATTAGTCTGGTTACTCCACTGACTGGAGAGTGAAGGCTGCGCGCAATATTTGACAGCTCCGGGACGCTGCGCGCCGCCGTATGGCTCGCAACAAGTACTCACTCGATTCCTTCCCGTCTGCACGCGTTGCGCGTAATGACAGCGACTCATGCGCTTTTCGGTGTCCGCTGAAAACACACGAACCGCAAGAAATAGTGAAAATCCAAGTCCAATCATTTTCTATGTTATCAATTAATGGCAGGCCAACGCGTGATGATCACTGGAATGTATTACATGCAGAACCGAGTTTTAAGTTGCAGTAATTTGGGAGGTTTTGGTCACTTTGGAGGAATAATAACAGATTTTTCTTTTAAATGCAATTGGGGTTTTTTGGTTGTTTTTTTTTAAGATATGAAGTGAAATCATATAAAACTCTCCGGCAGGACTTGTGTTGGTTCGTAACAAAGTAATGGAATGATATTTCCACTCTCCAGAAGAGACTTTGTAACGTGCACGCTGCGCGCAGTGAAAGCGTCAGTCAACTGCGCCACCTTGTGGTGGACTTCGTTTACAACAGAACACGGGACATCCACAGCTGGCCACTGCTGTTTGGGCTTTTTGTGCTGTCTGGGCCGAACCAGAACCGTCTGGGACGCAAACCTGCTTCAATGTTATCACGCACCAAAACGCAAGACACAACGCGCATTAAAGGGATTGCCAGACGAGACCCCCCCCCCCCCGCAACCTTTGCAGCTGGAGAACAATAACATATTTTATTTTCTTCCGGTACAGACTGACATTGTGTACTTTGAATATGTTGCCGTGGTTTTTAGTGACTATTCTTATTTGCTTTATTGTATTGTACTTGTGTTTTATTTGTTCCCAAACATTACGATCCTCCTACACTTTAATTTAAAGGTAGGCCTATTCTTATTTACTTTCTGTTTTCGGTGAGATTTTGGAGTCACCGACAGCAACAGGCTGCCGCTGCTGCGCACCTAATTTAAAACTAGAGCGACCAGTTTACGCTCCAAACTGTAAACCCGTCATCCGCATTTTTCATGGGTGAATTGCGCAGAGAAAACGGGGCGTTGTGGCGACTCCCTCATTCATTTGCAGCGAGCAGGCTGGTCTTAAAGACGCAGACCGGTTTAGAGTATCCAGAGAGAAAAGAGAGGTGGGGGGGGGTGGAGGAAAAGGGCTTTCAGAGTAGGAGTAAGATGTGCGCAATGAGTGGGCTGCGCTTATATTAAGGAATCGCACGCTCCTGTCATGATCTGAAATTCACCCTGACAAGAGAAGTTTATTGGACATCCGCGGGTTTATTAGAAGCCTGTTTGAAGCCTCCTAGAACTTGTGCGTCCCGCAGGTCTTACAATTGGAGCCAGTGTCCGAGGGAAACATGGCTAAGTTTTTCCGAGCTGCAATCATGGGTCCACCAGGATCGGGAAAAGGAACGATATCCAAGAGGATTGCGCACAATTTCGGCCTGCAATATCTGTCCAGTGGCCACTTTCTACGAGAGAGCATAGCGGCGAATACAGGTAGGATGCGTCGACCCAAATGCCTGGTTGGTCGAGGTAAATCAATAATAATAATAAATTAATTAAAAGTAAATAAAAAAAAAAGACGTTTCCAACACGCGTCATGCCAACACGATGATAAAGTTTGCGGAACGAAGTTGATCTAATCTATTATTTACAGACTGTGAGCAATTTACCGCTACTTCATCTTTATTTCACTTAAAAATAATCCACTTAGGATACTTTTATAAATCATTTCTTTCTGTATTTCAGACGATGTTAAAAAAAAAATCGGATTTCTGATAGGATATTATTTAGCTATTTCTTCTTAATTTTCTATTAATTTCATCACATGTCTTTGGTGATGGCTGGAATCTTTCAAAACCAGGGGTCATACAGGGGTCACTTTGTCTTTTTACAACTTCACGCACATTTCTGAAATAAAGTTGATAACTTTTCACCAGTTGTCCTTCACTTGTTATCTCTACACTATAGCTCTGAGCAAAAGTCATATGTAATTTGAAATATTTTTCAAATCATGCTTACATATAATTTTAGGCTGGGGTGCATTGAAAACACAAGACAGTTCTTTTTCTAGTACATAATACATACAATACTTTAAAATAAGCTATGTATATTATTATATGCCACAATTTAGAGCAGAAATATGTATGACTTGAGCCCGGACAGGAACTTCAGTGACGAGTTCGTACCAGTGTTACATCCATGGATACGTTTATTGACTGATGGTCCACTTTCAAAATGTCAAACTTCCTCTGGAGAGGCTACGTGGATGTGACCAAATCACACACAGGAGGGCTTTTGAGAAACATTTATTCTGTTTTCATGTATAGTCTACTGGATGTGACAAAAACAAAATACAAAAATATTGGACGTCCTCTAATGGCAGTCCATTTACCATTTTCAAAAGACTAAACTTTATGTAATTAGTTTAGTCTTTTGTGCTTTCAAACAAGTTCCAGCATAAATACACCAGCGAATCCAGAAACCCAACAGTGTTTATTTAATTAATTACATGACGTGTCATAAATATTGATTCAGCTTCCAGTACCATTTTAAATTAATTGAACTTAGTGGTTACAGCCAGGAGGTTTCAGATATATTTCTACACAGTAAATGCTGTATGCTGATATGCGACACATAATATATATATATTTTTTAAATCTATGTCTTGTATTCCAGAAGCCGGCCTGCAGGTGAAAAACTATGTTGACAGAAGTATGCTGGTTCCTGACCAAGTGATGACCAGAATTATGCTGCCAAGACTGGAACAGCTGAGCAGTCACAGCTGGCTGCTGGACGGTATGAAATGCAGTGTTTTTGCTTTTTACATTAAAGTGCATGGTTGTATTTTATTCTCCATGTGAACTGTAGAACACCAACGTTTCATTCCTCATCTCGCAGCAGCCTCCTTCTCCTGCCTTCATTTCTAGTCATTTCTCAGCAGGAGTCTTTTCTTCATAATGCCGCGTCACGGCAATACATTATTAGCTGTTGTGTATGTCCTGTATAATAGGACTCCCCCCCCCCCCCCCCATGCATGTACAAAAGTAATATGCTGGTTAGAACTGGCTTTCAAGAGATAATGATGATGACAAAAGAGTGGGAGTCATTTGAACTTCAACTTTGAAGCGTCATCGCTGAACAAATAATTTGTGTGTAGAGAGAGGAGCGAGAGCGGCCGAATCAAGGTTACACACACACGAATCCGTAAATAGACGCCCTCGCGCTCCCATTTATCTGGGTTCATTCATTACGTTGACCTGGTGACTAATAATTGGATCTTATTACTCACCACAGTTTATTAATTTGCTTGTTACTAGCCATGCTTTTGAGACAGCACACGTGTTAGATCAGTAAATGTTTACATGTGTATACTGTACGCTATATAATTATCATTCCCTGCTGTCCATATGTAACCCCGCATTAATGCGCTCTCATCAATCCGCTGTGAGCAGCATCATACTCTGGCAGTTAGCAGCTCCTCTTGGAGGAGCGTTCAGGGTAGCTGTGACAAAAGTGGAATTTTACAACTTCTTACTGTATCATCAGTGTGTGTGTGTGTGTGTGTGTGTGTGTACGCTAGCATGAGTCTGCTTCTTCCTCGACTGGCGAGACCGGTTCCTGAGGTGCAGCAGGTTGTTGCATCCGTCTAGATTTTCAGTCTCACTACTTTGTTTCACGCACCACCATGACGCTCACCTTTTGAGTAAACGGTCTCGGCCCCTATTGGACAGGATCGGCGTGAAAACGGTTTCTCCTGTCTTGTCCTTGTCTTTGTCTTGTAATTACTGTGGACGTCAATGACGGGACACCAAACCCAACTGTTCGTAGTTGAAGCTGCCGCCCTCCCTTCTTTTCATCTTCTCTTCTTCTCCTCAGGTTTTCCCCGTACTCTCTCTCAAGCTAAAGCCCTGCATGATTTGTGCCAACTTGACCTGGTCATCAGCCTCAACATCCCCTACGAGACTCTGAGAGAGAGACTGAGAGATCGCTGTGTCCATCCTGCCAGCGGTAGAGTCTACAACTTGGGCTTTAACCCACCACGAGTACAGGTGACAGTGTAGTCACAGTGGGACGTTTGATCTGCTAAAAGAGGCATTCAAAGGCACAATCTCAGTTCAAATCTCTTCCAGATTTCACAATGTTCAATTTGTGCTCTTTTTTCATAACTCCAGACGATCTTGATATTGATGTAGTCGTGACTGCAGATATCCATCTGCCATGACCAGGATTGTTGTGCCGTGAAATTCCAGTACAATGTCTTGGGCTGACCTTCATTGTCTTCTTCAGGGTAAGGATGACATCACCGGGGAGCCGCTGATCCAGCATGATGATGACAAACCGGAAGCCTTGATGGCCAGACTGAGACTCTACAAAGATGTGGCCAAGCCTGTCATAGATTTATACAAGTCAGTAAATGATTTTCAGCCTGAAACTCTATGACGATAATCAATCAGATGCACTATTGACAGGTCTTATTGTTGTTGCAGAAAACTAATATTAGGTTGCTAATGTGAAGTGCATTGATAAGCAAATTGAAATACAGTAGAAATGAAAGGAATTATGTACTGTATCTGGTAGTTTCTTGAATTAAATGGGTAATTTAGAGACCATTTAGCAAAATTATGTCATTCAATTTATTCATTATTCAATATTCTAACATCTAATTTCTACAAATGTGTCCTGTCTCAGAAAACTGGGAATCCTGCACTCATTTTCCGGCACAGAAACGGACCGGATCTGGCCTTATATCAACTCCCTCCTCAGCGCTAAGATGCACATACAGCCCACAGTTGCCTTCCAAAGCCAGTCACCGTGACACTCTGAATGTAAATACATGGGGGGGAAGCAACTGGAAGCCGCCAGAAGACCCTCATCTCAGATTAGAAATTCAATCATAGCTCATTCAAGGATGCTGTGGTGAAACCAAAAAGTTAAAGATTTTAAAAGTATTTTCTTCATGGTGGTTCTCCGGTTATGACTAGAAACCAAAGATAGAGTGTCTGACTCCAATATTAAATGTGCAATATATCACAAAATTATTGTTGTTATTAATATAAAACTTAAAACTAAATTTGGAAAACTGACTTAAATATTATGCCATCTTTGCACATTTGATTAAATACACCTTAACCTTCAGTGGCCCCTCTTGCCTGTAATAAGATGGGATAGACTCCAGCTGATCCGTGACCCGCAAGGCGGATGAAGTGTCTGTAGACAAGATGATTACAGTTGTCTCATCTACAAGACAATGGATGGATGGAAACCTTCAGTGAAAATGAAAATAATGATACAATTATTACTGATGCAAAGCAAGAAATGGCATGTAGATAAAAAAAAAATCCCTCTTCATCTGGTGAACACATCCTCTTCGCTTCCCTTAGAAGCCCTTGCTGCCCTTTCCGGTAGGGATAAGTGCATCTGCAACATCCAGCCTGGATGTTTCGAGCTTTTTGCGCATTTGTTGACCGAGGCTTTCAGCACCACGGTGATAAAACAGCCATCCGCTGTTGATGGCTTTAACAGCCATTCATTACTGGAGCCTGAGTCAGAAGAACAAATTGGCATCTCATCCTCTCTCATTCCACGACTCATTTTTCCAGTTCTACGAATTGAGCTCACTGTAACGCCCCACAGGGAAAATATGCAGTTTTGCAGTCACGATCTACCGCTGTGCACGATTAGATTGTGAAGTGGATATTACCGTGACTTTCTCTTCGAAGCTTGAATTTGAATACCACGCACCGGAATACACACAGAACTGTTCAATAGATGCTGAATAACGGCACAAACATGATCAGAGCATTATCATTACAGTGAGTCTTTGGAATCTATCTTTCTGTTTTACTGAAAAGCCCTTGATTTATCATTCCTCGCAACCTGTTTTTTCAATGGACATGATGCATTAAGATAATATGTTTTATTATCTCACCACGGCTTTAAAATGGCAGACTCACTCACAAAGACCAGTAATTTTGGTTACTTTTTGCTTGTGCTGGGGGGGAATAATGAACAGTGAGCGACGTTCAAGGGGAATCGTTAGAATCTCACTTCCTCTGTATTTATCTAAAGTTAAATAAGGACTAAAGATGGAAATTAGCCATTGGCTATAATCTTACAGATTTACGCGTAAACGTTCATGAATATGTATTGTCCCTGTTTAAATGAACTCAAACTTAATACTTAATACATTCTGTTGCATCTAAAACCCAAAATCAAACTTAGGTAGACATTATTTGGGTTCATTTTCAGTAAAATGTTTAAATCTATGCCAATTAAGTGCTGTTCTGTGTATAATTCCTGGAAATCTGTTGTTAAATAACATAGCTAATCTGCAGAATCAGATCAGATCTTCTAATCCCTTGACAGCACTTTTAGTTTTGACTGTGATGAAAGCCAACAGGCAGATACATAAAGTACAGCTTCCACATGGAGTCAATTAATTAATTGGCTGATTTAAATAACATTTGTCATCATCGCTTAATCATTTAAATGAATTCTTTGGTACAACTGGTTTCATCAATGTTAGAAGTAGATCATTTTCTTTTCTGAGTTCCCTCCACAGTTTTAAGACATGTAAATATACAGGACTCTAAATTATCCAGGGGTGATTGGCTCCCTGCACCACAACTCTGTAAAGGAAAAGGGATTATAGAAATTGAATGATTGTAACTTGTAACCAGCATTCATGGGTTGTGTTGCTGTGTTTCTGAAACTTTCAAATTGCTGGATGTAACTTCGGAAGCAAGTAACTTTTAGGATTCTGGTAAATAAGTAACGGTCATATTTATCAGATCACTTGAATGTATTGTACAAGAAGAACAAAGTTACAAATGTTAACTCTAGACATTTTATGTTTTTTAATAGAGAGTTGCTTCCTTATGTGGAAAAAAACACACATCAATATAGAATTATTTTTATTAACAAGGATATAGTTTCATTTTATTTTCCTGCTCTGGTAATCTGACTGTTTTCAGATCTTAGAAATGAATTTTATCAATTCATTCACAGTGAAGCCTTGAAATACTGTTGTACATTCAGTCTGGGATCAGACACAAATAACCAATCACATGCAAAAAACATCTTACATAACTTTTCTCAGAGGTCAGACCTGCCTTATGTACCGGTAATGCTTTTTTGGCAGCATTCTCGTTTTATTGGTTGTTGTATGTTGTGCAGACTGATTGAGAGACAGACCAAAGATACATAATGTTTTTTTTTATTAAAACAAAAAAAGAAGCTTAAAATGCTGGTGGATTCTAAATGTCACCAACATGTCCATGTCTTTGTGTCCTGAGATGAAGTATGAGAGCTATGCTGTTGGCTTGATGAAATGGGGATGTGTCATTGGGTGGTGCCTCGCTTGGGTGTCATGTTGGGCATCATGTGCTGTTTAGTGAATGGGTGTGATGGGAAAGTATTATTACCACACCCCACTGCTGTTCTGTAACACAACAGCTCATTTATGCGTCTCTGCTTAAGGCTGTGTTGCCCGAACATGTTACCTGCAAGGAACAATAAAAAAAAAAATTGTCACAGCTGCTTGCGCGTGCGTGTATGTATTTGTGTATACATTCACACACCTGCAATGGTAGTATCAGCAAAATGCGTGTGGGATGTGTTGTACTTGAGATATTTGTCATTTAATGTATTTCTACTTCTACTCCACAACATTTTGGAAACTGGCATTGCACTTGTTTACTGTTCTGTATTTAAGTAGTTAAATTATCAAAATGTAAAAATTGCGCCTCACGCCGTTCTGTTAGCTTTCATAACGTGTAAGACAGGACGCAGCAGGAGCGTGCGTTAATTTGACTAACCGCGAGATACGCAGTGTATTTAAAACACGCACTCATAAATAGGCACTGACACGCACGCGCGTAACTAGAACGCGGTGGTTGCCTCCGCCTCTCTTATCTAATCCTCCCAGATCTGTCAATAAACCCCATGTGCGTGCGTTAGAACTTGCTTGAACTCCGATTCAACCGTAAAGCTTTAACGCGGAATGGACAACGCAGAGCGACGTTAGACGTGACAATCTTACGCATTTATGTTCAAGGATCCCACAATAAATTGGTTAATTTTAATTGCGTCCAAAACGTGACCGGCACTAATTTTTATTTTTCTGTCTGCTGAACGAAAGTGAAGCTCATTCAACCTGAAAATATGATTACCAACTCCAGCCGCAACCCAGGCGAGGTTATCTCCGGTTACGTGATCGTGGAGTTTACGTATTCGTGCGTGCGTGACGGTGACTCTTCATGCGCTCTTGCGCAGTCGATATCTCCGTGCGAGCCAGTCAGAGGCAGAGTAGGGCGGGTCTAAACGTCGACGTAGTAGGATGACACGTTTGCTTCCGAGTGCACTTTTATCATTATGATACATTTGATTTTTAATTATTCCTCATATACACCCTCCCACATATCCTACGTATATTAACACTCTAAATCAATCAGCTGATCAGACTTTTTTTTTTTCAAAATAGCATGCAATTTACAGTATTTTGTAAACAATCCACCAAACAAAAGAAATTGGAAGGATGAAGAGGAAAGAGACTATATCATTTGCAATAAAAAAAAAAATAGCTATGCGATTAAAATCAAGTTAAAAGGATAACAATAGTTATAGTAAGAATAAATTAAGCAATCGCTGTTACGCCATAAATAATATCACTAAAATTACTAAAGTCAACATGGATAGATTTCTTTTATTATTATTATTGCTGAATATAAAAATAGTTGATTAATCGACGATTGAAGCTCTCCGCCTCCTCTGAAAGACATTTCCTTTCAACAATCCACTTTTAGTTACTATTCATTTTTTGTTTTTAAAGTCCATCACAGGTTTTCCCAGTTTGCCTGGAAGCGCGACGCTGCGCAGGGTCTAATGCACAGATCTATAAACCTCCGCTCACGCTTGCATCGTCTCCTAATGGTTAATCCAAGTAGTATACAGATCTACGAAATACCCGCGCAGGCTCGTCTTCGTTGACCATATGCCGTATGTTATTAGCTGACGGGTCCCAGGACTGGCGCTTCTTCTGGGGGAATTTGGGAAATTGGGAAATCCTTGCAAGACTGCGCGTCTCACAGGACGTTTGACGCTTTGACCTTTGCCTGGCGGCGAATGACAAATCCAGCGACTCTATGAGCGGAGCAGGAGGTCAGAGCGCATCTCCACCGCGGAGCAGGGCGGCACTCCCGGGAGAATGGTAGAAAGCACCCCGAAAGGTAAAAGGCATCTGCAGCATTTTCTGTTCTTACTCGATTTGGTGTCATTTTATTAGTCGTGCTTTAGTGACCAGGTAGCCATGGAGATAGAACGTGCACGAACTGTGCGCTGTTACGTAATGCCAGGCTACCCCTGGAAATCCACACCACGTCCCTCCCTCCCGTAGCGCATCTCTGCAAGGTGGATCGAGAGGCTGTGATCAGCGCAGGGCGCAGCTGATCGACGGCTTGATCGACGCTCACTTAGAAATTCGTCTGAAAATGGAAAACTTGTCTGCGCTCAATGCCGCCCTGTTGGCGAGATGCGCACATCCTGAATGACGTCATTGGATGAGTCTATTTTTGTACGGGAGGTGAAATCTATTTTCCACATATACGTGTAATGGAACTACATCCCCCATGTAGCCTGTAATGATCAATACGTTCTCGCGCATGGCATCTCCTCCAATCATGATTGGAGGAGATCAACAAATTGATGTAGGAACGCTGTTATTTTAACATGACTGGTGTTTTCTGGTGTGAATAATGGTTTATTGATCCCAGGCGTTGTCAGAATTGCCGTTTACATCACGCAGTGCTCGATTCATTACAATTCAAGATGGCTCTAATATCAAACCAATCAAAATCGAAGTACCCATGGATTATCCAGTGTGCAGGGTTTAATTCAGATCATAATCCAAATCAGATACCCCCCCAAAACACAAGTTGCTAAAGTTATTATATAAATAGGAGAGGAAAAAGTAGAATTTATAGAGATGGAGAGAAACACAAGGCTAAATTAAAGTAGAAAAAAATTACAATACCGAAGTAAAAAAAAACCAAGTGCTTCAAATTGTACCATAATGAGCAAATGTTCTCACTACGTGTTCCAAAATTGATGTATACAGTATTTACATGAACACATCCAAGATGAGTCAACAAACTCACGGTCCGGTGTGATTTAGCGTCATCTAGTGGTGTGGTTGCGCCCCCCTCCCCCCAATCTCACAGCCCCCTTCACTGGAAGATAAAAGTGGCAAAAACATGAAATGCTCACTGAAAATGCAGCGATATTTGATCCTTTTTTAGTTTTAGTTTATCCATGCTCAGTACTTCAACAAGATATAAAGGATTGTTGTCACTCCCTAAAGTAGGCTGGTTGTCAGCTCAGTAGAAGAAAACCAGGTCAGCATGGATGCAGTTTTTTGTGTGTATTATGATCTAGGAGTGAATATATGTGGCATTTCGGTATTTGCCACAGAGAACAAGAATCCTTGGATTAGAAAATCTGAGGAGTCAAAGACGTATCCTCAAATTAAAATATACGGTCCCTGTTTTTAGGTGAGTCCTGCTGATCCAGCAGATTCCTGGATTCTGCTTTAACCCTCACGAGGATAATCATTAATCCTTTACAATGCAACATGGGGACACAAGCCTCAATATCATATTGCAGCCTATGTCAGCCAAATGCAGATTATATTCTCATGCTAAATGCTGGGAATAATGAATGTTTTACAAGTTTATCCAAAAATATGTCAGAAATGCTGAAAACATATTTATGTTAAATGCAAACTTTCAGATCTGTTTGCATGTTTGATTTGGTCGTGGGTTGATCCATATGATCCATGTGTAAACAGTATGGTCCTGTGGTGTCCTGATTGCACCTGCTGGCTCTTTCTGGAAGAGCAGAGAAGGGCCTCAGTTGTTTGGCATAAGCTTGGAACAAGACAGGAAGCTCCTTTGCTACAGTGGAGCGGCGCTCTGCATCCGGTTATGGCGGGGGGGGGGGGGGGGGGGGGGGGGGGGGGGGGGGGGGTATCGTTCCTCCCCTTTGGACATTTTGTTCCGGCATGGGCTTTGAGCTCCTGTCTGCACGCCTAAAAGAGTTTCCCAGACTCATGTCCTCTTTTCAGAACCATGCAGGGCTTCTGTTGCCGGGGGACAAGGCAGAGGAAGGAAGCATGCCATCAGCGGCCAGTGCTCCGTGCTGCATGGATCAGGGGTCATTATCCAAACAATTACAAATCTAAAGATAAAAATAAATAAAAAATATATATTTTTAATCACAAATAGCCTATTAGCATTCAAGTGTGCTGCAGGTCAAGCAGAGGATGTGTTGCATTGGCAAATAGCATTTTCACCTTATAACCTGATCACCTTTTTTTCCCTGTCATGGCAATAATATGATTTCCCACTATCAGATGTTATTTTTTGCAGCGTATAGCTTTTACTCTGAGTTGTCCTGTAGCGATCAGTTTTCGGGAGACGTGCCCGTATAAAGGCGCTTTCCCGTCTCATTTACTGATCGGTGAATAATAGATGCATCGATGGGGACCGTGTGGCAGAGGATGATTTCCCTTGCAGCCACGCAGGGACTGATGTCAGCCCACAAAGCAGCAGCAGCAGTGTCGTAGTGAAACGCGGTGCTGCTGAACAAAAGAGGGGGGAGAGAGAGAGAGGGAGAGAGAAAGAGAGAGAGCTGAACGGAGGAGACCGGTCCTCCTCTCCTCTCCTCCGTGGACATGCGGTGCGTCCAGCAGCAGGAGCAGTAGCGCAGGCAGCTGCGGTGGCGACGGCGCGTCGGAGCATCTTTTAATGCCCTTTTTTTTTTTTTTTTTTTTTTGCTTTGTCCTTTGGTTATGAGCTTACTGGGGGCCTATAAGAAAAAAAACATTTACGATGGCTATGAATCTTTGCAGTTGGTCGATAGCGGCGGAGATAGCTTCGGTTTCGGCAGAGGAAGCGGCAGCGGAAGCGCCACGCTCGCGTCAGGCTCCGTAGCGGCCCCCCTCGGACCGAAGGCGAGCCCGCTGAGAGAGGAGGACTGCAGCACCATGGACAGCTCAGGTAGGAGTCCTCGCCGCCTCCGGCCACCGGGGGGGATGGAGGCTGGACTGAGGAGGAGGGAGCAATGCGAAATGCTTTTATTGGATTCAGAGTAAATGAATACAACAATATATTTGATCGATATTAGAAAGTCTGAGCAGAAATGCATGTGGATGATTTGGAATATAGATTTTTAATATTGTTTAGGGGGCATAGTGGGGGAAGTGGAGCAAGAATGGTCCGGGATTGAACCCCTGTGAATCTTCATCTGTTCTGTATTTGGGTGGGCTCCCCCTGGGCCCGGCACCCCCCCCCCCCCCCTGCAGCGTGGAAAACATGCACTCTAGCTTTGTAATTTCCTTTAGGTGTGAATTTTTGCTTGTCTCTCTATGTGGTGACCCGGTGCCTGGTTCTGATGTCAGCAGGGAAAGGCTCCACCCACCTCTACAAGCCTATTGAAAATGCATTGGATGGTATTTAGATGGACTATAATGATCCTTTCTAGTGTCCAAAAATACATAAAAGATATAAAAGATGAAAATGCAACTTATTTCCATTTGTAAGTGATCTCAAACACGATAGCAGTCTATTTATGTAAGAAATTCTATATTACAAGTCGATGGAATAAATCCTCCTTCAGGTTTAGGTTTAGGGCTTACAATACGAACACAAAATACTTTAAGTTTAGTTGACCAGCCATGAAGAATGGATTATAGCGCTAATGTATTGAATTTAAAATAATAAAAAATACTATCTTTATGGATTGATAAACTCAACTTTAATCCTTCTATCTGTTTAATCTGATGCCAACTTTCCACGCCTTCTGAATTCAGTGCTAAGAAGTCATTTCTTCTGTCACTTTGTCCTCAGTTAGATCAATTCTGTCCTCTGTAATAGAAGCTCTTGAGCGAAATGAAGTTTTATAATGACACGCAGTGTTTCTACTGCGATACGCTATTAACGCTTCGTTTTTATTCATGCATCATGTCAGACATTTTCCCCAATTCTTACAGGAGGTACCTTTTTAATCAAGCGGCAAAACGAAAAGAGACACTCATCGTCGTGCACGACATGCAGACTTTCTCTTGCACAGATTACAACATTTTCTGTGCCTTTCTTTTTAAAATAAAGGTTACACAGACTATCAGAGGAGAGGAATACTTCATACATCTTTCACGCATCCTTCCTGTGAGCCTTAACTTTATCATCATAATATGCTTTTTTAGCAGCTACCTAAAGTGAAAACATTCATTCATCCATCTTCCTTTGCCCGTTACCGGGTCACGGGTCGTGCTGGAGCCTATAACAACAGTCACTGGGCGAGAGGCGGGCTACACCCTGGACCAGCCGCCAGTTCATTGCAGGGCCACACACAGACAGACCATCATTCACAGTCACGGGCAATTTAGTGTAACCAACCAATAGGGTATGTATTCGTTTAAAGGATGGGGGATGGGTTGGAGGTTGGGAAGGGGGGGGATGGGGTCTAGTTTCAGATGTCTGCCTGACGCCAGGCCTCATAGACACTCTCTTTAATGTGAGAGGATGCTCGCCCCGATCTGTCTGTGTGCTCGTCTGTCCCGTTCACACCCAGCCTGATGGAGGAGTGAAGGCTGGAACTCTGGAAGGAGGGAGACTAGTCCAAACAAACCCCTGATCTCTCGGCCATTGCTAAGAGTTCTCTGTTCTGTTGATGTCCTGCTGCCCTGATGTCCCGTGACTGGCTGGACTCTCTGCTGCTGTTTTCACCGGAGGGATTCCATATCAAAGCCTCCTCTGATGTCTGTACGACGGAGGTGTTGTCTGTGTAACTGGTTCACCAGTCTGCACACTCCTACTTCCATCTGGTTACAGGCACTGGGACCAGCTAACTAGCAGAAGCTAGCTGCAACATCCATGCAGATAAATGGGCATAAAGCAGAGAGAAAGCACGTGTTGCTCATGAGATGTGACAGGGACATTTTTTTTTTGGATACTCTATAACCCCCCGCCCCCCCCATTCTTTGTGAAACACTACAATTGTTGATCTATTTTCTCTTTCAAGTTGGGTACTGATGGAGTGAGATTTGGGATAGCAGGAGGGAGACAGGCTGCTATCTGTCTTTACTCTTCAGTCATTCATCTCTCTCTCTCTCCCTCGCTCTCGCTCTCTCTTCCTCCCTCCCCCCTGGCTTGGTCGGGGTTTTGTAGAACAGCTGTCCCAGTCCTGAGATTTCTTTGAAGCACCCTTTCTCCTTCATCATCGCAGATGGCTCTTTACCTGTGCAGGCGTCTAACCCGGACCTCAGATCTCAGATAGCGGTGGATTTTAAGGCGCAGCTGGATCCAGGCTTCCTAGTGCATCCTGTCATGCCTGTCATGTCAGTGGCTGAGACGTTTTCATTGGAAGTATAGGTTAAAAATAGATCAAAACTTTTCTTCCCCATATTTCCAGGCATCACATCCTTTTCCATCGTGATGCGACTTGCCCGTGTCTTACTTCTCTAAAGCCTCCTGTAGCTTGTTACTCCACAACCGAGAGTTGGAGGAGTTCATGTGATCGATGCCCTTTGTTTCTTTACTTGTGAACAGGACGGCAACCAATGCAGATATTTGCCATTGCTGCGCCGCGAGATAAACAGTGAATCCTGTGGTCATTACATTTTTCCCTCGAGGACGCCTAAAATAGGATTAAAGCTCAAAACAGCCAGACCACACATCATACATCTTGTCTACTTTTGCTATCAGGAGTAAAACCTGCTGCTGGAATATGAATTTATTTATTTATTTATTTATTTATTTATTTGAAAGGATAAAACCCCTTGAGATGAAACCATCTCGTTTTCAAGGGGGTCCTAAAAGGGGGTAGCTGCTAATTAAAAGCATTGAGTCATTTTTTTCCCATTGATAATAAATCAGATGTTAAATTTACAGGTTGATACAAGATACAAGTATTTAAAAGTTGACGATATCATATAGATATTAATTTACCACAAGCAGGACCCCCCCCCCCCACACACACACACACACACTGCTGCAGAGAACCCTGTTGACCCCTGTCAGATGATAAACTACAGCTCAAATTCGTTGATGGCTGTCGCTGGATGGTTTGAAGAGAATTTGACGAGACTTTTTAAGAGGGTTTTAAGAGAGTCGTCGTTGCTTCGGGGCGCTGATACGAGACTTAAACCAGAGCCGCCGAAAATCTATTTTGCCAGTAAATTTGTCAGCACTGCCAAGTTACATCTCAAGTGATGCCGCTGTGGCTGCTGTGTTTGGATAGAGGAAGGCAGGAGGGAGAGAAAATCACCAGAGGAATGCTGAGTAAGATATGACACTCGAGTGGGTTGCAATTACACACACCCACACACAGCGCTCCCGATAGCGTGTGTGTTATTGTCTCTTGTGCCATTCTTTTGCACATACACAGGTGCTGTGACCCCCCCCCCCCCCCCCAAAAAAAAGATATATGTAGATATATATGTATAAATACATCATCCACATATATAGGAAACGGTAAACATTTTATGTCATGAGAACAAGATGAAAGGCTTGTGTTTCCCTCTGGATTCTGATTGGCTGACTCTCTGTCCTCAGATATGGATGCCGGTTACGGAGGAGGACTGCTGGACATGGTGAAGGGAGGAGCCGGGAAGTTCTTCAGCAGCTTCAAGGACAACTTGAAGGATACGCTGAAGGACACGTCCACCAAGGTCATGCATCAGGTTGCCATGTAAGTTACTGCTGCATCCATACCCGTGATGTGCTGTAATAAGTATAATGATATATGTAATATTATTCGGTGTGATTGTTTGCTGTCTCACTGACAATTGGGAGATACTTTGCAATGCCAAAGGGACATCTTTTGATTGCACTCACATTGGTGCTTCAGTGACCAACACATGTGTCTGAACTCAAGCGCCAGAACACAAACCGCATCGACCAATCATTTTGCATAATTAACCAGACATGACCTGTCAAACTGTGACCTGCTCGCCCCGTGCACTCCATATCAACACATCAACATCTGAGGAATTATTATGAAGACCAGCATCCCGATAGCGAACAAGGAATTCTACTCGTGAAAGTCAAATTTGGCTCACGTTCCTCTAATATTTGCTGTAGCTCTGTATTACTTTGAGTACCGAGTGTGGGTTACAACGTAAAGTGAGTCTCAAACAGCAACAGGAGTGTGGCTGGAGGGAGGAAAGAGGAAGGTAGCGGAGTCTGGCACGGCTCGGCCGGTCCATTGTGCTTGTTCATGAGCATCTGCCCCGGGGGGAGCACAAAGGGGCCTTTGGAGTGTCACAAACACACACTCACAGCTCCTCTCTCACTATTGACTCAGCAGGTTTGATGGTGATAATTCATCTCTTGTGTCTCCCCACATTGGCAAACTACCACCCCTCCAGTGTGTCGGCGTCTCTCCTCTTTCATCTCAGCTGCACCTTCCCTCCTCTCCTCTTCCATCTATCGCTCCTCTCCCGGTGAATTATTCATGGGGGGGGGGGGGTTCGCTGAGCCAAATGGCCAGTGACAGCCAAATGCTGAGACAGGAGGATTCATTTCATTTGGTTTGTGTGAGCGGGTGATCGGGATAATGGGGCAGTGGGAGGTGGGCTGCTAAAAGCCTCAGAAAGGGAAGGCACAGTTTAATCAAGGGATTTATAAAAGTGCTCAGACAGGCTTCTTTTACGATCCTGTGACAAGTGCAAACATTTACTGCGCTCTGCTCCCCTGAAGAGTTAATCGTCCTGTTTATAAAGTTTTTGAAATGGCTTGCGACATCACAAGTGGCTTCCCAAGGATGGGAGTATAATCTATGATGGCTAAATACATGTAGATCCTCTCAACAGAGCCAGACTGTCTGGGGCAGTCTGTCTACGGAGCAGTTTCAAGCAAGATGAATATGAGGAAGATTACGTACGATGTTTTTCTAGGTCTTCCTCATTGACCGTTATTGCTGGTTCTCCATGTTGCCCCGTGAGGCCTAAGGCAGCAGTTAATTAGCGGTATAAATAGTAGCTGCAGGATCTAAAGATGCAAACCGGAAAGATCAGCTGCTTTCTTTCTCACTGCAGAAAAGGGAACTGACGTAAGTCATGTATTATTATTTTTGGATGATGAGACAGATTTTACTTCAGCTTCAGGCCAATACATATTTTTATATTCAAGCTTTTCTGCTATCATATGTTAAGGAAAAAGTCCAAGAGTGTTTTACAGTGTCATTTAAACTATTACATCTTACTGCGGTCAGGTTTAACTGAGGCATAAAGAATATTTTTTCCTTGTGAATCCTTTTTTCTTTTTTTCCACATCATTTCCTGATTTTGTTTTGCCAGTTACAAGACATCTTTCACAGCTCTTGTTTATTTGATTGTCAGAAACTTTCCTGCTTTTACGCAGAAGGGGATATTTCATATCTCTACGGTTGTGCAACGTCTTCAACAGATTGTTTTGTCCCAGTTTCCTGACTTTTGGAACACTCGGTAGAAATTCTCCTGCGCTTGTCAGATGCAAGGCGAACCGCGTGCCGGTACAGTTGTTATAGTCGTCCTTTAAATTGGATTTGTTCCTCTGTGTTTCCATCTGTATTCACGAAAACAGGCAGTTTCTGAATTATTTAAAGCAGCCTGATTGTTTGTTTGGCCTGAAGAGAATGTTTTGCAGGGAAACCAAGCTGGCAACAACGCTGGACTGTGTGCCCCTCGGTGAAAACACAGATGGAGTCTGGGTTGATCTGGGTTTGTGAAAGGCACCGTGTCCTTGGTCAGCACCCAGACTGCCCCCCCCCCCACCCTCCTTTCTCACCAATACATTCATCCCTCTCTCCTTCCTGCTGTTTGTTTCACTCTGACTGGTTTTCATCCATTCTTTTCATCACCCCTGTTTCATTAGCATTTAACTGAACTGAAATCGCTCGCAGTTTAACTAATCTACTCTCTTTTACCAGTGGGAAACATTTATAAATCATAACACTAAGGTACATTTTTGCTGAATTAGGGCGGTCTAATTCTTTCTCTGAGTATTTGGAATCCTTCTCTGTCATGCTGATGCTTCTTAACATCTTAACTATGACAGGTACATAAAAGCCATTTGAATGACTCTGGATCTTCATTTCTCAACGACGTATTGCTGCTATGTCTTCAATGCGTTCTGTTACCGTAGTGATCAAACACATATCGCCCTCCTAATATATATTTGGATCTCCCACATCTGGCCTGTGATCCAGGTTTAATTCATCATAGAGATGGGAGATCTTGAGTTTTCCATTCCGGAGCATTGCCATGCCTTTTCTAAATTGATCTATTATTATTTTTAAGGCTTAAGGTTATATCTCACAATGAGTTCAGGCACAAAATCGAAAAATACAATCGTATATTAAATTTCGGTCATGCTGACATACAGTACATATGCATCATACCGAAGTGGATACTCTGACCACATAAAAATAAAACAATTCCCTCGCACGTCCGATCCTTGCCACGCCTTGCAGTACATTTTAATTAGATGCTGTTCTCGCCTCACATTCAGAGAAATGGCTCATTTGCATATGTCATGGTTGTTATGACCAATTATACCTGACATCAGACTTGCTTCTTCTCCAGTTACATCATGTTAGGAAAGAAATATGCAAAACTAAAGGGCACTTGTGGAGTATGTATGTACTGTACCTCCATTCAGAACAATAGTTCAATTAAATGAGAAAGGCCCAGATTCAGACAAAATATCATTTAGATCCACTCAAAACTGTCCGAGTTATCCCTGCTTATAATCTCAAACATTCACACGAAAGAATTAGCAACGATCGCTTCCAGTAAAACACAGAATATCCTGCTTTGTATGGTCTGCAGTGAAATATCTGGTTATGAAGTGCCCATATAAAAAGCTGGAAGAAGAATGGCCATATATAAAATGCATTTATGTGCAACACACTCGTTGAATAGCACAGCATTACATAAGCAATGCGCAGGAAACCATTAGGGCCATCTGGCGTGTCTCCATGGCCACACAGAGATAACTGCTCCGCATCAGCACAGCTCGGCATGCGATCCACATCAGCCTACCACTGTGTTTTCCACGATGATCGCAGCCCAGCGGGGGCTTCCAACTGTCTGTAGCTCGCTAAGTGAAACGCTTTCTAGAAAACTCTCCAAACCAACACTTATTTCAGGGTGCCATTGCATTTTTCTGATATTGTCAAGCACCTTTGCTACAGATCAATAGATCATAAAGGCTTCAAGGTGATATATCTTCACAGATGTTAAGACATTCCATTAATTTCTAGCTGTGCCAACACAGGAGTCTGAAGCTCAGTGTCTAATAAATTCTCTTTTACATCTCTTTTAAGGTGCAGCAGCAGTTGATTGCTAATTGCTTGTTCTATCGGAAATCGCTAATTTCCGTAACAAAAGGCAACGATGCTCAGTTGAATAATTCACGCATGATTTTCCTTTGCGCTTGAGCAGTGCAAAAAAAAAAAAACATCTTCCCTTCCCTTCAGAAATGTAGAAGCTTCTGCTCTAAAACCCGTCGGGTAGTGTTTTTGTTTTTGAATGCTGATGACATGCAGCCAGCGAGAAGACGAGGTGCTGACTCATCTTCTGGATGCTAGAAAGCCAAGCAATTATCTCTTAATTATTCAATGTAGATGTACAGTATTTGAATATGGACTCTTTTGACCCTCCTGACTAAATGCTTGTCTGTAATCGGTGATGATATGTATCTGATCTATAACGTTACACGTCTACTACACCAAATATCAGTAACCCATAGCAACTCAAAATCATTTTTTTCAGAGTGTCAGGTGGAGGGTCAGAGCTTTTCCTTTTATGTGTCTTCCTCCATGTTTGAGATCATCTTCAAAGATTTTGTCTTTGTTGCAGATACACTAAAGGGGAGCTGGACATCGCTTACATCACTTCACGGATCATCGGTAAAGTGTTAACTGTTGTGTCTTGGAAATAATAATCCAGAGATACATCTGTCCAAGCCATGCTTATGAAAAAAAGAGCCCCTGGTGATTTTCTATCAAATTAAATATTCCCTTATCCGGGAATGAGCTGCAAGCAAAGGACACTTTTGAATTATTTATGGATAATTTCACACTAAAACTCTTCTTCAGACTATGATTTCCGATTGGGAAAATAGCTTTCCAGTGTTTTACTCTTATGCATGGCAGCGATACTTTAATGTGTTTCTACTTCGGCTAAAGCCCGCTGCTGAATGTTGTTCTGCTATTTCAGTCATGAGCTACCCAGCAGAGTCGGTGCAGATTGGCTACCAGAACCACATAGAAGACATCCGCTCCTTCCTCGACAGTCGCCACGCCGACCACTACACTGTCTTCAATCTATCGCAGCGAAACTACCGCGGAGCCAAGTTTTCCAACAGGGTGAGTGTGATGCTGCCTCTCAAAGCTTAACAGAAACCGGAATTATTAGTTTATGTCGAGCATTTTATGCATCATCAGAAAATGAAGCTAGATGTGAGGACGAGCTGCTAATATTTACAGATCATTTAAGCGTCTTGTTTCAGCTTTAAAAAAAATTAATTTTAGAGAAATGTATAGACATTATTAAAAAAAAAAAAAAAAAAAAATGTAGACTTAGACTTTCATTCTTTCAGTATCCCCATTTAACAAAAATATTTTTGTTCTTAGTTTATTAAAAATTATCTTGAAGGACAATTTGGATTTTGGGATATATATATATAAGGGATATATATTTGCAGAAATGATTCTGCTATTTGTAATCTTGTAGAGCTGGGAGATGGCAGTGATTTGAGATTCAGAACATATTTCACAGGGTTCACCATAGCAACAATCGCCAGTGGCCATCGATGTTCTCTACATAGAGTTACATCCGTACCGTCTGAAGCATCACTCACAATAATGGAATTCATTTGGATGTGGATTCAACTTCAGGCACACGTGTGATCTCTTTCTATCGACTGCCACCCTCTGGCAGAAAACATCCAAGAAAGCTGTGGCATTAAATTCTCCAAGATGGCCTCTGTCTGCATGTAGCTGATGAGTCATCATGCCAAACATTCACCTCCCATTTCTTGTTGTTTTTAAACAAAATTTTCTGTTTCGGAATGTCTCTTCTCCTTTACTGTTTTTCCATTTGGAATCCCGTTTCTGCATCTATCGCTGTCGCCCCCCTTCTCCTGACTTTTACCCCTCTGTTTCTCTCCAGGTTTCAGAGTGCAATTGGCCTTCTTGTCAGGCTCCCAGCCTTCACAACTTATTTGCGGTGTGTAAGAACATGCACAACTGGCTGAAACAGAATCCCAAGAATGTGTGCGTCATTACTTGCTCGGTAAGAAGACACCCATGCAAATACAGCAGATTCATCTTATTCACTTCAAACCTTATTTTTTTTGTGATTTGGCAGTTTCTTGTCAATTTTAACTTTTTAAAACATGTATTTACACATTTGTCTCTCATGTGCATTAAGGAATTGTTTCTTAATTGTCCCGTTAAGCAATCTGGAGCCTATGCGCGGTGCAAATGTGTTGCTGGAGGAGTTATTGAACATAAATGTTCCTCCCCTCAAATGCATAGAGATTTTATATTAGGATTCACTGAACACTGGTGTGTTATTTATTTTAACTTATTTTATTTCCAACACAGGTGATTTGTTGTTGTACCAGCTAAATTAAATACAGTGCATTTGAAAAGGTCTTACATTTCATAGAGAAAACAGTTCTTCCTTGTCTCTTGTGTTCTGGATACTGGCATCTTTTATTTTCCTTTCTGGATTTTAAGCTATTTTTTTAGCATTATTATACTGTACATGGAGTTTAATGTAGTTTTATCTACGTCAATATTATGTCAATATTGCGCCGATGCTATGTACTTTCCAGTACCAATGTATTCAATGAAATATTCACGGTAACTGTTGTTTCTGCCTGCTCTAATGCCGCAGCTGCAGTACAGTACGCTACCGTGTGGTAGAGCATGTTATTGCCAAGTCACTGTGGTTCGGCTGTGGCTTGGCAAACTGCTCCATCTTGCATAACCTCCTCCAAACTGTTCCTTTAACAAACAAACCGCTCTGCTTCGCATCACAAGAAAGTGTTTGTCTCTGTGACCTGAAATGAACTCGCGTCTCTCTCAGCTTCTCTTTGCACGAACAGAACACACACAAGAAAGCACAAACACAAGAACTCCTGTGAAGCACAGTTGCATATTGATGTCGTCTCTGCTGCCATGCTTAAGATGTGTTCACATGCATAGCAGACGAGACTGAAAAAGTATTGAGGAAGCTTCAAGATGGGGTACTTGTCTACGTCGTGTGCTGCTTTCAGGATGGTCGCGCTCCCTCGGGGGTGTTGGTTTGTGCCATGTTCTGCTTCTGCCACCTCTTCAACAACCCGGTTCCTGCCATGCAGCTGCTCAGCGCTAAGAGGCCGGGTTCTGGTCTCTGGCCCTCACATCACAGGTTTGTATTCCTGAATCATGTGGGTGAGCAAGTGGTTGTGAAGAGTGAAATAATTGAAAGTGAAAATGAGAGAAAGAACATGTGCGGTATGTTACTGACATCAGCATGGAAAACTGGGACAGGAACAGATCGAGTGGTGTTTCATAAAAGGCTTAAGGCGATTTCCCCTCTGCTCCATGCAGGTACATAGGCTATGTGTGTACTATGGTGTCAGAGAAGCCCAGTCTGCCCCACTCGAAGCCCTTGGTGATCAAGGCCCTAACCATGAGTCCGGTGCCCTGCTTCAACAAGCAACGCAGCGGCTGCCGGCCCTTCTGCGACATCCTTCTCGGGGAAACGAAAATTTTCACGACCGCACAAGATTATGAGAGGATGAGGTGACTTTTAAATGGCTCAGACATGCAGAAATTAACCGCTGCTTAGCAATATTTTCATTTAACATCTCTCTCTCTCTCGCTCGCTCTACTCTGGATGTCCAGAGAGCACAGAGTCCAAGAGGGGAAGGTGCTTTTCCATCTGGGGGTGAGCGTGCAAGGAGATGTCGTCGTTTCGGTCTCCCATATGAGATCAACCATCGGAGGGCGTCTGCAGGCAAAGGTAAGTTTGATAAAAACAATACATTGCACCATGATGGCATTGATTGGTTGCAGCTTATTTCTTTAAAGTACAAAAAATGTCACAAAATGTCAACAGGAAACAAATAAGAAATACGACGGTTTTCATTTCCTGGCATGTCTAATAGGTTTTCATTCTTCTGAGAAACAAGCTTCTAAAATCTAACTAAGCCGTAAACATATATACCGTATTTTCCGGATTATAAGTCGCGGTTTTTTTCATAGTTTGGTCGGGGGTGCGACTTATAAATCGGAGCGACTTATATATGCTTTTTTTTACAAAATCTGTGAGCGCAGAGACAGTAGCCTACACATTTCTATAACAGGTGTTACAGGGAACTCTGTGACTCGTCAGAATCTGTCGCGGTTTCTGGAGGTTCAGAGTTATCTGTCACACCTGTTATCTAAAAACACAAATTAGAAGGGCTGAATGAAAATGTCGCCGAAAAGAAAGTCATATTCCGCGGCTTACAAGCTTCAGATAGTGAAATATGGAGCCGAAAACGGCAATCGAGCAGCAGAAAGAAAGTTTGGAGTGAGCGAAAAACTTGTAAGGGACTGGCGAAAAGCGGAGGTTACGCTTACTGAAATGAAGAAAACAAAGAAAGCTAATCGCGGGCGACAAGCTAGGTGGCCGCAGTTGGAGGAACGAGTTCACGCATGGGTGCTTGAACAACGTGCTGCTGGGAGAGGTTTGTCAACGGTGCAGTTGCGTCTCCGCGCCCAGGTGGTTGCCAAGGAGGTGAATATAAACGGCTTTGCGGGAGGACCTTCTTGGTGTTACCGCTTCATGCAACGCAAACGCCTCTCTATCAGAGCAAGGACGACACTGTCCCAAAAACTGCCAGCGGACTTCCAAGCCAAGGTTGACAGTTTCCGCGCGTTCATTGAAAAGCATGTAAGTGATCACAACGTGACACCGGATCATATTATTAACATGGACGAGGTCCCCCTCACTTTTGACATCCCCATGGGCCGAAGTGTTGCAGAGAAAGGGCAAAAAAGTGTGAATATCGTTACAACTGGTCATGAGAGATCACACTTCACAGTGGTGCTGGCATGTTGTGGAGACGGATCAAAACTGCCACCGATGGTCATTTTCAAACGAAAAACCATGCCAAAAATCCAATCCTCCTCAGTTGAAGTCGCCGTGAACGAGAAAGGGTGGATTGATCAAGAAATGATGAACTTGTGGCTTACAAAGTGCTACAATAAGCGACCGGATGGCTTCTTTAGAGCACGCAAAGCTCTGCTTGTGATGGATAGCATGAGAGCGCACATCACACCACAGTTAAAAAATAAATTAAAAGTTTTCAACTCCATACCTGCCATCATCCCTGGAGGCTTAACCAAAATACTCCAGCCACTTGATATCTCCGTGAATAGGAGCTTTAAGACAGTTTTGCGTAACCTGTGGGAGCAGTGGATGACGGATGGAGAGCACAGCTTCACGGCAACCGGGAGAATGCGCCATGCAACTTTCCTGGAAGTCATTGAATGGATCGACAAAGCATGGGCTTCAGTGACAACCGTAACCATCCTGTCGGGATTCAGAAAGGCTGGAATAATTGGAACTGCAACTGACGACGAGTCTGATGTAAGCGACGTAGAAGAGGAAGCGGCGTCTTGTCTACCTGCCGAGTTGGGGGAGTTGTTCAAAAGTGACACCGAGGATGAAGATTTCCTTGGATTTCGGGATTCGGAGTAAAACCTGATATTTTGGTAAACTTGTTAGCATGTTCTTTGTGCTATATGTTGTTTGGTGTTGGATTTTATCAAATCAATTTTCCCCAAAAATGCGACTTATCCTCCAGTGCGACCTATATATGTTTTTTTCTTCTTAATTATGCATTTTTTGGCTGGTGCGACCTACAATCCGGAGCGACGTATAATCCAAAAAATACGGTATATATGTTTTTAAATTACTTTTCATTGCACACCAGTTATGCATTCCAGTAAATGCTCACCAGACAGCATGTGCTTAAAGCAAGGTGCATTCCATCTTTGAGACTTGCTCTTCTGTTTGTAGGTATCAAACACCCAGATCTTCCAGATCCAGTTCCACACTGGTTTCATTAGCCCTGGTACCACCATGTTAAAGTTTAACAAGTAAGATCCTTTCTTCTGTTTATAATCTATTCCACAAGGATGGGTGATGTCCTAAAAAAAATTTGAAATAGTAATTTCAAGAGATGCGTAATTCTGTCAAACATACGGTAACCCTTCCTCTCAGGCCGGAGCTGGACGCATGTGACTCTCCTGAGAAATACCCCCAGCTTTTCCATCTGATACTGGACGTAGCAGTGGAGGGGGAGGACAAGCAGAAAGACCTGACGCCGCCATGGGAGCAGTTCCCCTGTAAAGACCTCAGTCCCGGCGTGCTCTTCTCCGGCCATCAGGAGCACAAGGACGCCCTGGCTATTGCTGGTACCGAGGGGATGGGAACTGGGGGATCAATGCAAACTCTCTCAGCTGAAGTGTGCTCCATAAATAGATTTCCTCAACAACATACTGTGCATCCCTCTCAGGGTGGGAGGCTCTGTTTTATAGAATAATGAATTCTCATGACATCTGGCAATTCATACCTTTTAAATCCCATCTCTCCAAAGAATCTAAACTCTACAAACGTTCAGATGGACTCATCACCATCTTTAATCCGCTACAGTAAAAATATACCTTCACTTCATTCTCGTGTCTCCCGGTTGAATTACATTCGCGACATAAGAAGCTCAATTGTGGATGGACGTTTTCTGCATCATCTCAGCTTTATCTTGAAGTGCATCCCGATTGACTTCATATATTTCCTGTCTGTCAGATTTTTCTCATAAAGATAACAGATATAACATTTTGCATCGACTTAACTTGCTCTGTGGTTGAAGAAGCTTGTGAGGTGAACGAATCGGTACCAGACAAATTGTAATCTGTCTGTCTCATATATTTACAGATATAAAAAATCTGCTTTAACAAACTAATAATAAACTCTCATTTCTCTCTCTACAAGATGAGATGGAGGGATTGGATCTGGAGGGTAAGACAGTAGAGGAGATCCCTTAACAGATAGAGGAACAGTTAGGTAGAGTAGTTAAAAGAGGGTTGTTTCAATTCACTCAAACGTCTCGATTCTGTAAAAAAAAACATTATTTTATCACTCAACTGTTTCTTATCTGTGCTGACCGGACTGAAACAACCCTAGTTATCAGTGATATATCCCCTCTTTAAAAGCAAACTTCCCTCCAATTATTGGATCAACCAAACTGGAAAACGTCCAGCCTGATGTATTCCAGTTGGCTGCACACAGCGCAAAGAGAATACAGTAGGTGGTGCTAGTAGCAGAGGTTTACCTGCAGCACCTACAGTAGTCGGCCATTACGCCCTGCTTCATTCTTGTTCTCTGTTCTTGGACTCTACTCTCTGCTGTCGTCTCTCTCTACCTCTTTCTGCCTAGCCTTAATGAATTTCCTCACATTTTCAGCCTTTGTCTAATTTCTCCACCTTTCTCCTTCCATTTCTGCTCTCCTCCTGCAGAACCAACCCGAACCCACGGAGGTCCAGATGGTCAGGGTCATGTCGAGGAAAGCGAGGCCTCGGATGATGAGATACTCTCCATCTCCAGCCAACGAAGCAGCACCAGTACGGCCCCCCAAAAAGCCGACCCCCCTGCTGCGATGCCAGCCACCCGGGAACCCGCCGAGGACGTGGATCTTCTCGGGCTTGACGGGGACAGCCCATGTCCTTCATCTCAACCCAAGCCCACGACAGCCACGACCACTGACCTCCTCGGAGACCTGTTCGGGGGGCCGTCCCAGCCAACCAGTGGGCCATCCTCTGCCCAGTCCACCCCTCATAAAGTAGTCTCAAACACTGCATCGCCATGTCCCTCTCCTGCGCCACCAGGTGACAGTTAATCCCCAAAACATTAAGATTAAAATAGGATATCACACTAAGTATGATATGGTTGTTGGTGCTGCCATCCGCGTCTTCTTACATCAGACGATCTCCGTAATCGTCTTCAGTTAAAAATAACGTTTTGAAATTAATGCGGTTATTTTTTATTTATTTTCCTTCTACAATAAAATTGTCCTCAAGAAAGGTGAGGACAAATTTATTTTATTTAAATAAAACTGGATTTCTAAAGATATATGGCAAAAATAAAATACATACAGTACATCTCAATGTAAAGCCATTTTCATTTTTCTACACATGAAATAAATATGAGAAATAAAAGAGTCACACAATAACAGAGGTGGATTTGCTTTCCTCAGCATTCCATCCTTTTGGGACCGGTCCCGTGCCTAAGCCTCAGGAGATGATGGGCTCGTTCCTCGGACCAGGTAACGTGGGTTATCAAACGTTGGATTTTGGTGATGTTTTAAACCGCATTTTAAAATGATTACATTTCCTTTTTTCTCTGCTTTGCACTGCGTACCATGCACTCACTTTGGCTTTGCATAGTCTTTTGACGCTACTGCCGTCCGGGTCTGCGTGATGCAGGATGAGTCTATGGCTTTCACAGAGATTGTACTGGCTTGATGTCTGCATGTTGAAACGAAACGACTGCAAAGTTAGCCACATACCATTCAGTTTGAACTACCGACCACGTCCCCGTAGACATTTAACATTCTCTTATGCGTCTCTTGTGATGCTCGGCTCTTCTGTTAGTTCCTCTTGGTTGATATTTAGTGCTCGGTGTGTGACTAAGCTTTTTGTGCCGAACAGGCCGGAGTTCCCCCATCCCACCCGCCACTCCAACACTCAACATTCAGCAGCAAAATGCCATGGGAGGGTGGGAATGGAACAGACACGCCACCACAAGCACAGGTATGACGCAGGAAGTCTAATGCACACACGCAAACTACACTGACTGTTCATCCAATGCTAAATAGAGAAGGTAAAGTAAACCTTTTTTATGGATTCAAATTAATGCTGGAACTTAATGCTGAATATTAGTTTTTGATGGTTTTCTGCTGATTTGTCCAGGAGCAGGCTTTGGTGTGGGCAGCCAGTCGGCGACAACCAGCCCCACAGGCTCAGTCCACAGCACCCCCACCCACCAATCCAACACCTTGGACCCGTTTGCAGACATAGGCAACCTCGGGGGAAGCTTTGGAAGTCAGTCACTGGATATTTTTTTGTATTTCTTATCCGATGTGTCCTTTGTCATAATCTCTGTATTTTCCTCCATTAGGCTCTGGCTTCTCCAGCAAACCCACCACTCCCACTGGAACCACACCTTTCGTCCCTCCCATGGGCTCCCCATCGCGGCCTCCTCCATCCCCCCAGCACACAGAAGGGTGGCAGTCCCACACAGGGGCCGGCTTCCCCTCCTGGCAACAAGGTGCTGCAGGCGGCGGGGGGTGGCACCCACAAGGACAGGGCCCAGTGCCGCAGCCAAAGCCCAGCCCCAGTCACAACCCCATGCCTCATGCATCGCCCCAGAACCGACCAAACTACAATGTCAACTTCTCCTCTGTGGGAGGAGGCTCGCCTAGTGCCGGAGTCAAAGCACAGGCTGGCATGGGTAAGCGGATTTGGAATTCGATTTGACGCGCATGTCACCAAAAGGGCACACAGGAACTAGACAGGAAGACGAGAAAATGTCGGAGAAGCAGAGATGCTCCTCAAACAACAGACTGGAAAGTATGAATAGAAACAATTTCAAAACAAGCAGTGGATTGGGAACAGGTGCGAAAAAAGCACAGGTGGAGAGAATAGCGACTCAGAGTGGAAGGAAATAGAATAGAGGCAGGACGTTTTAAGCAAACTCTGATGCTGGAAGTGAACCTTCAAAATAAAACAGGAAATAAAGCCCCTGCATGTGGCTGTGCAACCAATAATAAAATAAAATAGAGGAAGACTTCAAGATGGGGCCAAAAAAAAAAGGGTGGTAATGAAGGTTGATAACTGGGTTAGTAAATTGTTTCTCTCTTATTGGTCCTTAAGGTTCTAAGCCCAAGGCTTCGGCTGTCAACTTCGACGACCTGCTCTCTGGTCAAGGCTTTGCGGGGACCAAAGAGAAGAAAGGACCCAGGACTATAGCGGAGATGAGGAAAGAGGAGATGGCCAAAGAGATGGACCCTGAGAAAATAAAGGCAAGTCATTCCTTTTCTGATGGGATCTGTGTTAAGTTCAGAGGGATTTGTTGATTGTTACCATAGAAGAAGCAATTCAGTTATTCCCAAATCGCTATTAAAGCATTTAATAGCAGGTCGACTTTGACCTCTAACTACCGGTACTCTTTAAATAAAAAACATCACAAGGCCAAATCACTAAAGGAATTTCTGCTGATGATCGTTCCAAATGTACTCATTGCTGGCTTAGGGACTCCCCTTCACTCCCTCTTTTGTTTTGTGACTCAGATTCTGGACTGGATCGAGGGGAAAGAGCGCAACATCCGCGCTCTGCTGTCCACTATGCATACCGTGCTGTGGGATGGGGAGTCACGTTGGAAGCCTGTGGGAATGGCTGACCTGGTTACTCCAGAGCAGGTCAAGAGGATCTACCGCAAAGCGGTCCTGGTCGTCCACCCAGATAAGGTGAGCAAGATAATCAACTTATTTATAGCCAGTACTCAGTGTTAAGGCATTCAGTTCGTTCCATGCTCCGTTTATTCTTAGCAATTTCTTTTCTCACAATTTTCACTGACAGAATTGTGCTGTCAAATCAAAGGGACATTATCAGTATTGTTATCAGTGACATTATTGTACAGCTAACCATTAAAGAGGAACTTCTTCACACACGACACAAACAAAGACAGCAATATAATCACAGCAAACAAAATGAAAATCACTTTAGCGAAGTAATAACCCAGAGACCCCAAAGTGTTTCCCAACCCATCAAATAAAGACCAACTGCTGTCCTGGTGACTGGAGTTAGCAACCTGATAGAGGTGATTGACTATTTCTCCAATCGTAGCATTGTAGTCGGGGACAAAGGTGCAGCATTCAGAACCAATCACAGCGCAAGTTCCTCCCTGGGCTGCTAATAGGAAATCCAAAGCTGCTCTGTTTTGCAAAGCGAGAAGCCTGACAGAGGAGAGCTCACTCGATATGAGCGTGAGAGCCTTACCGGTCTCGTTGGCGATGACCTCAATGGAATGAGAAAGATCTGCAATTTGATCAAGAGCGGACATAACACCGTAAAAAGGAAGGAGGGGGCCGAGTGCATTCTTGAAGGGCGATTGATGATGAGTCCCAAAGATATCTGAAGTACCGCGTCGTACCCGATTTGAATGACGGTTCTGGGGTAGGGAGTGAGTCACTCTCATAGCCGGGAGGACGTACGCCAAGCCGCAGCGTCCGTTGTAATCTACAGGAAGATAAGGGTAGGCTAGGTTCCCACATACCCAGTACATTCCTTCAGGAGAGGAGATTGAGCAACTAGCGCTGTGGTGAGCTAGAGCGTTGAAGCGAGCCGGGCCCACCTCTTCCACACACTGATGAGGTGCAGAATACAGAGATTTAAAGTCACTCTTGGGTTGTTTCAACTCCGCTTTGAAAGTGCGAAGACAGTCCGATTGGCCTACGGGTGTCTTACCATCATTCTGGAGACACCAAGCGAATGGCCGAGGAGACAGCGATACAGGAACAGGTTTAGGTGCGTCGAGACATTTTTGGCAGTTTGACTGTCCTCCAGAACATTTGAGTGGTCTTATTCTGGAAATCCGAGAACAATCGGGGTGAGAATAAGACTGAGATGAGGGCAGATGCATCACGTGGCAGGTGTCACAATTAGAGGCGGGCAAGGCCATCAGCGGTAAACCCTCTCCGGCCGTGTAGGGCAGGAGGCCGCATACGTAACAGCTGGTATCAGGGTTGATGTGGTTGGCTACCTGCCACGCCATCGTCAGAAAAGTGTTGATGTCGTCCACTTGCGCATCTGGCGCTTTCACGTCCTGCGGCGCTCCGATGGTGGACTCCACCAGGATCAATGTGAGGAGATAGGTCAGCGTCATTCTCATGATGGAGAGTCCAAGAGCCACAAAATCTGCCTCTGAATCTTCAGCGAGAATAGAAACCTAGCGCAGCGCCTGTAATCTCGAGAGCGTCCTCAGCTCCTAGTGGGGCATCCGAAGTCTGGAAGGAAGGAGAATGAATTACAAACGCAAAGCAAGCACATAGGATCCCTACTGTCTTTCCTGTGGTGTCGGAATATTAAGTAAGAGTAGCAGCAGCTATTAAGATGGCCTCACCTGTGGCTTCGGTCTTCAGGGCAGCTTTGCTGTTTTTGCCGTCAGGTCACTGGCGAGGTCGGGCAGGGAAGTCCCAGCAGCCTTCCCCAACAGGCATGCAGGGATAAAATGAAAGTTCCTACCCATCTGTTTTCTCTTTTAAGTGCAACCCTTAAAGAACACAATCACAGGGGTCCAATGATTGAATCAGTCGATTCAGACCTTCTGATCAATCAATACAAATGGTAAATACAACACAGCCGTATTTAGAGTAGGAGGCAGCTTTGTGACGGTTTTATAATCCCACAAGTCCTTTCATGCACACGGGAAATGAATTACAAAATAAACGGATAAAATAGAAACACATAATCAGACGGAATGCAAACCAAAATAAATAACTAGGATTGTGTGAATTACAGTCTCTTCAGTCGTTCATAGTTGAACGAGATGAGAATTCTTATGTGCAAACTGTAGTTAGGGTCTTTTAAGGCATTTTGTGGTCTTCTGTGTTTTTTTTTTAGTCTTTTGTGTTTGTTTGCTTTAGAATCCTTTTGGCTTTTCAAACGTTTGAGTTATTTGCATTATCCCACAGCTTAATTGTCTCATACTTATTTAAGGGTCAGGTCTGTTTGCCAGCAGGATTACTAGAAAAGTGAAGCACAGGCCAAAGAAGAATCAGTCTGAGTTTCAGACTGTTGTTGTGGTTGTGGCAGTGGTGGGCGAGCGCGCTAGGCTGGGAATGAGTCTTTTGCCATATGGCTTGAGAAGTGCAATGTTTCTTCCAGGTGATGTTCTTCTTTACTTCACCTTTTTTCCCCCCCCCTCACAGGCGACGGGGCAGCCCTACGAACAATACGCCAAGATGATTTTCATGGAACTCAATGACGCCTGGTCAGAATTTGAAAGCCAAGGACAGAAACCCCTGTACTGAATAAATAAAGGGGGCAAAAAGAAGGACAAGTCATCTCATCCCATCTCATCCTAAAGGTGCGTTCACCTCTGGTCACCACATGACTTCTGCCTCTGTGCTTATGCTTTCGGCCCAAACCGCAACTCAGAACGGCCAGTTGATCTGCAAAAGATTTCCGGTGCCCGTGACAACATTGTGACTGGACTAATGCCCCCCCTTGTAGCTCAAAAGTACCTACTTACTCAATGTATGTGGCTGATTTCCCTATTGAGTGAACTCTCGGGACAGAGCAAGACTCAATGGACACAAAAGATAAGACAGAAGTGACATCTGGGAGTAAACAAGCGTTTATTAGACTGAGATTTTGCTCTAGAGGGTCTGCAAAGCTCAAGAGACTTTGAAATGCAATCAAACCACTCATAGATTGTTTGCTTGGGGAAGATAAGTGGCTTTGTACTCTGAGAGAAAATTTAATCCATGATCAGTTCTGTCAAATCGAACTCACGGCGTTTCACGCAGTCAGATGTCAGAAACATGGATAGTTTTACCGACAAACCAGAGCCAAACGTTCAAAGTTATGAATCGATGATCTAATCCTGAAAGACGCATCAAAGATGCCGAAAGACGTGACCTCGTTTACTGTCAATGCAAGTCGACTTCCGCCACCTCTAATCCAGAAAGTTTTAAACACTGGCTTGATTTTCATGTGAGAGGTTAACAAAAAATTAAATGTCGCACTGCAGGGAACTGATGATTATATGCTGTATTTAATTTTTATTAGCACATGTACAGTTACCTACATGAAGCACCTTGAGGCCTCATGCACCCTCACTCCTACGGTAACATGCATTTTGTTTTACAAGGCGTCCCTCTGAAAGCACAAAATGACAAATGTACTCCGCTTTGATGGACAATAGTTTTGTTAATTTTCATTTTGTTTGCTCATCAGACTCATTTTGGCTTAAGAACATAATCAGTGAACAAATGAAACGGACATGATTCTGGTCAATAACTTAGCCTGAAAAAAGTTAGCAATACAAAGGAATCACTTTTAAACGTACTGTAAATTGGTTTTCCTGAATTTCAAACATTACGATGCTGCACATCTAATGTTTGGTAGAATGCTTAAAAAAGCCCACAGCGGATTTACCAGATTTTCTCATAGGTTTACATGTAATCTGTAAAGTAGATGATCAGCAAATGTTCTTTACCATATCTCAATGCTTAATATCTTGAATTCCATCGACATCGTCTGGAATTACAGCGGTTTGTGTCACTGATCCACAGTGACTGCAACTTGAGTTTCACTGCAATTTAAATTATGTTGTTTGTATTCCATTTGTGAGATGTTTCCATCGCCCCGCTGGAACTTCTATTTATACTGTAGTTATCATGTCTTTATATCGCTGTGTCTGGATGAGCAGTGCTGAGGTTATTTCTCATCAGCAGTGAGGTACAACGCACTCTCAACCTTCATCCAGGAGATGTACAAGTCGCAAGGTGCTATTTCTTGAATCCACACCACATGCATTTGAGTAATATTTAACAATATGATTTAAACGGGCTTTTGCCATTGGCTTCTTCTGTAAAAAGTATTTCAAAGTCCATTGGCCAATGACAAACATATGCAAAAAAAAAAAAAAAGATTGTTTATTAGATTAATGGAAGGTAGAAACCTAAGCAGTTTCATTTAGTCTGAAGGATCTCTCCTGGGGAACCTTGCGGAGATGTTTTATTATGCTATCTGTCATCAGTTTATCAGAATATTTCCCTTTCCTTGTTTGTTTGACGCTGTTCTCATGCTTCCGTCTCTGCTTTGCAGCTATAGAAGAAGGGCACGGTTATGTTTCAATGCCACTGAACCTTGCTAAATATTCAGAAGTGTTCACACTTCGTTTGGACCTCATCATAACCTAGAACTCTCATCGTGGATCATGGCTGCTGCAAAGCACAGAAGCGATCGCACACCTGAAAAGGAAACTGTTTCAGAAGCTACCGCTGTCTTTGGTGACTTTCCAGACATAGGAGAACTAAATACTGTGCGCTTCTCTATTCACACTGAGGACTTAAATGTGAAATAACCATCATTAGCTCCCTCGCCGACTTACGACTACTTTATTCTGTACACTGTAGTCAATGGATGTGTTTTATATATCTATTTTTTTTTAAACTGTGGTATGTATGAAACAATTTGGATACAGACTACTTCCGTGTATGTTATGTGCTTGCCTGTCTGTGTTGAAGTATTAATAAACTGTGTATAGTTTTGTTCATGTGCTCCTACTTAGATTTTGTTTGCCATTGCAGGATGTAAATAATGATCAAGTGCGTTGCACAGGAATAAACAGTAAGCAGAAATTCTGTTTGTGTGTTTTATGTTCCTCTTTCTCACCACTAGAGGGTAACAGTGTGTAATTTATTACAAAATGATACAGTATCGTTACATTGCAACTAATGCTTCACGAACTTTTACTGGTGTATCTTATTATTTTAAAAAGTATAAAATATTCTGATAAGACTTTCATTTTCATAATTTGGACTTGAAACTCTTGACAACTTTCCCAAGTTTGGCCTCAAATAAGATATTTTTCTTATTACTTAAAAAGTCAGAAACCATCAACTATAACTCTAAAAATTTTGTGAGTGTCAAGTTAAATATTTAATAATACACATTTCATAGAAATGGCTTGCTAAGGCATCTTTGTGTTCCCACGCTGATTCCCGACTTTGAATTCGACAGAAACCTTAATTTCAGTTTGTCTGATAAACATCTTGTATGATTTTCCATAACATGCCAACAACTGCAACGAATTATTCATACAATAAATGTCTGTTTTACTTTGTTAGTTATATATAAAAAAGTTGTTTAATTTGTGGCACAATCCCTCTCTGGGAGGGGGTTGCAACATTTCAACACTGGTGTGACGATACTAGATTCAGCTTCATTACAATCCTGCTGCACTACATTTTAAACACCTTTTATAGGTGACCAGTTATGGGATTGATAAGTTTTCCTTTGAGGCTCAGATCCGGGAAAAGCCGGACTGCAGTTTCAGTGTTTCACTATCCAAGAGGAACATTTAGGGCGATTGGAAATAACCCCCACATTGAGTGATTCATTGTAAAATAAGGTTACTGTTGCACGCTTCAGTTTTTCCCCCTCCTCTTACTCGCACTGCTGACAATGCTGACGCACATCCTAAGAGAAATTCAGCACTGGTGGATGAAGGCCATCAACCGAGGGTGGTTCTCTTTTCATCCCAGATCATTAGTTAGTGGCGTCATCTTGTAACGATAAATATACATATTATATTGTGCTCAAGGGTGTCAAACCAGATATATGAGAAAATATTAATAGCTGTGTAATATACTGGAAAACAGCTGATTCCTCTCTGTATGGATGAGAAGCGGAACGTAGGAAGAGTAGGAAGAGTGGGAACGTAGATCGACTGGTAAATCAAGAGCTTTCCCTTTCGGCTCAGCTCATTCTTTTCACATCAACAGTTAATAGCTAATAAATTACAGTGGAAATTAAGATTTAAGGAGTCTTCAAATTGCTTTGTTATCACACTTCGATTACATTAATTGTCAGAGTTCAAATTTAAAGCTAAGGTCAAGGTTGACATCTTACTTTCACTGAGTGGCAGATGATATTTAGAACACCTGAGGATCCAGAAGGTTGTGCTAGAGATGCAGCAAAATTATGAAAGTGGATCATGAAGAAATAAAATCCATCTCGCGCTCTCGAAGACTATCCTCAACTTACCCAGATGAGTATTTGACCCGTAAATGCTTCACTGGCACCAGATTAAAGGTCTTGGTCAACTTTATTCAGCTGGGAGCTCATTAGGCGGGCTAAAAATGGCCTCTCCAATGAAAGACCATTATAAATAAATATTTAGATTAATGGTCCGCTTAAATTATTTGGAAAGCATCTGGCGATCTTACTGCTTTCTTGTGACAAACCAGCAGAACCATTCCTGCGACATGAAGTCGAACCCAAGCCTGACTCATGTGAGGAGGTAATGCTGACCGCTTGCAGCCAAATGAAACATCTGTTCATGTGATAACAATTAAGCCGTCTTTGCCCGTCTCTGTGAGGCACAGTGGAGAAATAAACGCTAACAACAGCATGATAACAAACAAGTTTAACAACAAGAAAACAAGTATACAAAAAGCGTCTGATCCACATGAAGAAATGTGCTGCACCAGACATTACGGAAAGAATAGTGATGTTAGTTCATCCTGTTGTACTGAATTCTAGGAATTTGTCCTCAAACGTAAATTTCAGGTATATTAGATGCACAATTTTTTGTAGATGTCTGAGAAGCATGTGCCACTTTTAGCACTGAACAGAAAAGCAGCCTTCTTTTCACACAGCCATATTGCAATAACACCAAATATATATCTGACTCCTGTGGTGGACTTATTTATTATTATTATTATTATTATTAGAACACCTGTAAATATGGGGTGTTTTTAGATATTTTTCAGGTGTCATACTTGACAACTTTGCAGCAGTCAACAGAGTTTAAAAAAACAGAAATCTTCCTGGCAGTTTAAAAATAGTGTCCCTCCCGGCCCTTGGCGGTATGGACTTAAAATGGAACTGCAGCTGTGATGGAAACTAACAATGGCCTTAAATTGATAACAGACATTTAAAGACTGTTTTTAAAATAGGATTGCTGTTGTTGGTGGGCGGGGAGTAGTGGGGTCATGCTTTTGGCCTGATCCAATGGAAGTACTGTATCTCTTGAGAGAGACAGATTCTCTTTGTTTTTCTCAATTTCGATTTTTTTTTTAGGCACATTCATTTACGAGATTTTCATGTCCTTTTGCTTTTATTCTGCACCGATGGAGGTTCTGGCCTATCCGCATAAGCACAAATCAAGTTTTTCCAGTAGTGGTGGGGGGTGCCTTGGACAAAAACCGTCCGTGCTCTCCATCAATCACAGCGTTATGAAAGGGCATACTGTTATCCTTGACAAAGTACGTTAGCTATGTTAACATTAATTATCTGTAATAGCAGTGTTGCAGGTAAGTAAGGGAAGCTGTGGCTCCGGAAGAAGAGCATTTGTCCATTTATTTTTATTTTTATTATTATTTTTAAAGAGATGTGTTGGTTTAATTCCCGGCTGCTGCAGCCTGAGTGTCCCATTGTTGTGTATTGGATTATGTGCATGCTCACCTGTGTGTGAAAGGGGAAATGCTTGTGTAAAGTGCATTCGGCGTTCAGACAGAGAAGAAAGCTGCTCCAGTCTACGCCGTTTTAGGATATCCAGTATCAAATGCTTGATATAAAATATTTTCTCTCTCTCTTGCAACAGGACGATGTGCAATAGCTGACATTTCTACCAGTCCCTGTGTCCGAGTGTTTGCTTCCGGATCAGTGTGACTGGACTGCTGGTGTGGAGTGCGTCAGTGGAATTATAGGATCAAATATCATTTGCCACAAACACAGGCGCACAGAAAACCCCTGTGAGGTGTGGACTGACACAGGGCAGGCTTGTCGGTCGCTAACCTTTGTGAAGCCCCATTGTGCGCACAGCTAGCAATATACACATCACTCTGCTTTACACGTGTGCAAAAAATAGAGATGGCATTCATCCAGTAAAATCTAAACCCGCCTACGCTTGCTGTGCACACACACACACACACACCTGCAGATGCAGATTAGTGTACACATGCATGCACATTCACTCTCTTTAGAGGTGTTAGTTGGTGGTGGTTGGTGTGTATTCTGAGACCGGGCATCAGAAATAGCCCCTCATACCCAGAAACACGCCGCTCCACATAAAGCTGCCAGTCTTTGGGAGTTCAACATGTCCCTGCGTTCCCGGTGTTCCCGGTGTTCCCTGTGTTCCCTGTGTTCCCTGTGTTCCCTGTGTTCCCTGTGTTCCCTGTTGCTTTTTACAAATGCTCATGATATCAGGTGGAGGGTAAACTTTCTTTCTTACTTTCTTTTCCATATTGTGTTTCTGGACATCGACGGACCGGTGAGTATTTATTGAATACCTCCGCCGAGGCGGGGGTTATGTGATCGCCGGCGTTTGTTTGTACGTCCTTCCGTCCGCCCGCCTGTTAGCAAGATAACTCAAAACATTCTGGACAGATATGGATGACATTTTCAGGAAATGTTGAGAAAGTTACCAGGAACATATGATTACATTTTGGTGATGATTCAGACGAGATCTTGGGTTATGGATTGAAAACCCCATTTACGCATTCAAACATCTGTTAAAAATTACACATCAACTCCGATTCACTTTTGCTTTTCATGGAAAGTAACATCAAATTAGAAGTATACTTCAACAAAAATTTGAGAGTAGCAAATTTGATGTAGCAATTTTAAAACCAACCCTTTCTTTCCATCTTCTTCAGCCTTCTAGAAACGACGGCGCTGCTTTTCCTTGTAGCTGTTGACTCGTCATTTCTGGGAGATCAGGCACTTTGGCCACCGACACATTTTAGACAGGCCTCAGGCTAAAGCTGGCCGGGCTTGGCTTCGATCGCCGGTCCAGTCTCAGATTCTCAGAGGCAGACTCTGGTTTTTCAATCTGTGTCAGAGCTTGTAACCTGGGTCATTTTGCAGGGGGCATTTTAGTGGCCATTGGGTTTATTCAAGCTGGGACTGCAGCAAGTGTGATAATGATCGCGGGGATCTCCATGGTGATGAGGGGTTTCTGCTCGGTGGTGTTTGCTCTGTTGGACCTTTAGGGCTGAATTTACACAGCTGAAAGTCGACTCTAAATGAATCTTTAACCTTTAACCCCCCATTTAAGGCAGGACTTGCAGTCGGAACAAAGAGGTCTTACTATGCAGGGTTTTTCCATTGAGTTTTGGGAACAATGAGCACCTCAGACATATACATGTGTATATTTAGGCAGGATTTTAATAGCCTACTTTGCAGGTTATGCTTTGACGACCCTCCTGAGGAGGTCTCTGGTGGGCGGAGCTAGGTTGTCAGGGCGATTCAGCTCACCTGGTACCATGGAAAGACTTTTGTCGCCACTCTCTTCCAGTGCTTGGTTTTGTTATATTTAATTTGACCTTAATTTGCCTTCTAGTTAAGTAAAAGCACAATCTCTCACTCGCTACTCTTGAAGATTATTCCTCTATCGTGGTTCCAGAAGAAGCAGAATAGGATGCTAAAGGTCAAAACAACAACAACAACCTGGGAAAAAAAATAAAAGAACAGCTTGTAAAAAAGACTAATGAAGCAAGATGGAAGATTTATTTTCATAGCAATCCGTCCAACTATTCTCTATACCTGCTTATTGCTACTGATGGTCACAGGAACCTTTTACATGCATGAACACAACTAATTCACACATACGCAGGCAAAACAAACGTCATAACCAAAAAAACTGGAGTAGTGTCTCTAACAGTGTTCATTGCTTCACTTGCTTTTTTTCTGGTTTATCACAAATAATGCTTTTTCGAGGTACATCAATACAAATATTGGAAAATATCTACATCGCCGGTGAAATTAGATTCTCTACATTCGCGGAGTAATTATATGGCTTCCTCTCCACTATTTCCATTTTCTTTCATTAGAGCTGTCGTCTTTATTATTTACCTCGTGTACAGGCACTTTCATTGCTTCCTGCTTCCCTCACATTCATTTTGCCTCGAGCTCTGTTTCGGTTGTGTGTTTGGCTGTTTTGTGGTTAATGGATTTATTCAGAAACTTGTAAACACACACGACTGAATGCGTAAATGTCCCAGCATTATAAAAAGTCAAGCAGAGATAACCCCATTGAAAGCTGTAGGGTAGAGAACATGAAGATTCAAAACAAGCAAAAATAAATAAACCCAACACTGATCAATGGATTCAAAAGCTCAAACAGCACGTACAGGTTTGCAAAGAAGATTTTTGAATGCAAAGTAAATACAAAAAAAGGTATTATGGTGTTTGCACAGTGTGATCCAGTAAGAGCTGATGAAGCACTTTCGATGAGAAACTTTCTTTCAATGCTATCAAATTGTGATCAGCCACCAAAGCTTTATGACCCTTTTAACATCAAGAGATGAGACGATGCTTTAAGGTTCCAAACAAACATACAGCAGCAGGGAACATGGGTATGGCTCAAACAGAGAGCTGCTTGGACTGCGGCTCGGCTGATGTGGACTGATTCAGCGTGAGTGGGCAATGGATGAACACATTATCACGCAGACGCAGGTGGGCGGTCGAAGCCTTTGTAGCGTTGCACAAATGTGAGACTGTTGCTGTTGAATCGTGTCAAACGAGGGATTTCAAAACAAACCACTCCCGTTTAGAATTTCAGGGACGCTGACGTCACAGTTAAACGTTTGAGTGACAGCCTCAGGGTGAGGCAGGGCAGGACGTTAGTGAGTCATTGGCTGGCTTGTTAATCCTGGAGTCCATACAAGGAAACACTTTTGAAAACACAATAGGGAACTTTTTGAAGGACATTTTCAATGTGAATATTTTTCTTTCAGCGTGATTCTTTATGTTCTCTTTATTATCAGACCCTCTATTAATGGTGGCAATAATTAAAGCCTCGGTTAAAGATGGCTCATCTACTGATGCAACTGCATCAGGAAGGAGAGTCTACATGAAAATAGTGACCAATTCTCCCGAAACTCGAATTGTTTTTTGGAATCGCTGTCACAAAACGACACCAAGGTTATAGCCCCTTTATCGCAGCCTCCATCCTTCAGCAGATGGTGACACCGAAGCTATTGTTTAGTTGAGGTGCTTTGGAGGCAACGGCTCATCAGGCTCTGGAGGACAAAATCTGATGACGTGCGTGGATGTCTCAGCATTTTCTCTCTTTTTATTCTGTCATATTCTTTTCATATTTGTTATTTTTTCCAAGGGAAGATGAAAAACTCCCTCGTGATTTTAATTGTCTCTCACAGAAGAAAGTGAGAGGGAAGCTGTGAGTCTCTGAGCTGAGCTCATATTATCCTTGGTGTGGAAAAAGTGACAAAACAGCCAAAGTCGTGTGTGTGTGTGTGTGTGTGAATCTGCATTCCTCCCTGGACCTGCATCAAAATCAAACCAAAACTTGTGTATTTCTCAGAATAGTAGAAATAAAACACACCTCAATGCCAGTAACATGAGTTTTAACCTTTTTCTTTAATGCCATATTTTGTCATATGCTGCCTTGGCACGTTCTTTTTTTTTTCTCAGCTGAGCTGGCGGTTTCACCATCTGCCTCTCCTCTAACGGGATTCGATCCTTCACTGGTGCTGTGCCTCATGTGCAGCTTTTTAAATGGAAATATTTTCTCTTGATGCAACAAACAGCCAGGAGCAGTGGAAAATCTAAAAAAAACGAATTCTTCAATTTCATGAATTGGACACACAACCAGTAAGAAGTAATAACACATGTATCCTCATTTCATACAATCTTACGACACGCTTTGGTTTTCTTATCCTGTTGTCCTGTGACAGTTTGCAGAATGGCAGATGTCAGCAGCCTTTATTGCTCTTCCTGGTAAAGAGTCTGTTTTGTTGAATAAATATCAGCTACATGAAGCAGGAGTCTTGAAAAATGCAGGATCAGCTTGTTTTTCAGCTTCAGAGGAAACGTGAGGAATTGGTTTTCTGGAAAAGACATTAGGCTCAAACGTGCTCAGCACTCCTGGTTATGTCCTGCAATCAGTGCACACGCACACACACACGCACACACACACAGAGTGCGATTATGCATTTCATGCATTTTTTTTTACTGATCAGCTGCTGCTTTTCTCTGACAGGGATATTTATGTTTTCCATTCTTTTCAGTTTTATGATAAGCCAAGCTAATTAGCTGCTGGCTGTAGCTTCGTGGTAATCAATCTACTACCCCCAAAATCTGTGAAACAGGTTGCTGTTTGGGGGAATCCCACTGCAGCAAAGTCATGCATGCATTTAAAATAAAGAGATTACATCATCCTTTGGTGACATCACCCAAATACATCTACAAACATGACTTCATCGTCTCAGAATCTAATGGCCTCCTGAGGATTTCTTTTTCTCCTTGTGCCGAATCTTTTGATTTATTCATGAGCAGCTTCGATGTTTGAAGTATAGAGATGTTTGCACATAACAAGATGCATTAATGAACAGGACTATTTTAAGTAAAATAGTCATTTCAGACCAATTTAAAGGAAGTTAAACATAAAATTCTCATTTATTATTATATTGATTAAATGACCTCAACGAATTATGCTAAGTGCCACATGTGCTGTATAGCTCTAAATAAAAAATAATAATGACAATCATAAACTTGTCTTACATAGAACAAGACAAGGGACTAAACTAACAAATAAAAAATATGCTTAATACTTCTAATTGTGATAATGATCAACAGCAATTTAAAACAGACACGTTGCTCCATCATCTGTGGACGATGACTGACACGATCTCATCATAGTCATAATTATGTTTGCTGCTTCAACAATCATCTTCACACGAGGAATACATGCCACCAGAATGATGTCATGCACATAATGATGTCATCCGGGGGGGATTACCTCATCCCCTCATTTTGAATGCAAACTGCAGGTGGGGCTGCTGCCACCATGTGCTGCTCACACCTCTGATCCACATGCCTGTCCTTTCCAACTCCCTGCTCCTCTGAAGATGGATGAGTGTGACGCCAGATGCTTTTAATCCCCAATGGTCACAGGAGCATTCAGCGGTCGGGCGATTGCCAGGCGGCTGACAATGATGAGCCAAATCAATCTCTATAAAGATCAGCAGCCTGTGAAATTTAAGCAATGAGCCGCCGCTGTGACGCAGATTGAGGGAAGCCATTTGCAAATTAATTACCTCCCTTTTCACATATAGGCAAATTTATGCAAACGCACACTGACTCATTCTTTGTACGTCATAAAGGTTGATCGTGACTGCAGCATTGTCTCACACCGTCACTCACATGAAGGTCTATCCAGACTTCAGCTGCTCCATGCCTCAGCTGAATGTAACCTCGGTTAAAAGTAGAATGGCTTTTTGGGTACGGGGCTAACGACCAGCAGGAATGTGCTTCATTCTGTTTTTGTATGTTTTAGGCATGTCTCCCTCCATTCCTCCCAGCTGCTCCGGGTTTATTTTACAGCCCAAAAGTATGCAGGTTAGATGAATAAATGTCCACACACATTAAACCTCTTATGGATGGGTAAACATTCCCTGCTTCTCAGATACATCTAATCTAGAACCTAACATCAAGTCTAGGCTTGAAATAACTTTTAGCATTATGGGGAATGGATTAGTAATGCTCTTATTTTGAGGTGATTTTACATCTCAAATCCATCATATGGCCTGTAATAAAAAGAAAAAAGTAGGCATAGATTATCCAATTACATCATACCAATAAAGCCAAAGGTATCATCAAAGGCGTGGGAAATTACAGGCAGATCAGCCCTTTACTCGTCATCATAATAGACATTAATTCTAACAACGCTGTGTGATATCCACTGTCACACATGTATTATGATCTAATCTGTGAGGTACTGTTTCAAATATATTAGATTAAATCTCATTACACCCATGCAGATGGGTGGGAGCCAAATGTGATGAGAAAACTTTCATATGATGGGGGGAGAAGAAGGGAAGATAGAAAGTATATGCCATAAAGCACGTTCATCAATTTTCTAATAAACTCCACTAATTATGGCTGAAACTACCTCACTGATTAAAAATGATGAATGCAATACTGTGCAGTTGCAAAATCTTTCCATACTGACATTACCTGTGTTTTCCATTGACATTATTATTTTTCCTTCCAGTCTAAAGTGTGATTCTTTCTTCCCAATGAATAGCAGCACATACATTCTTTCCAATCAAATAATAATTTATTGACTGGACCGTCTGTTTGCATTTGGAAAAGTAGGTTAACTTCTTGGTGTGGCCAATGATCCACATCTGTATGGAGACTTTTTTTTTCCAGGACTTAAACAGTGGGCTTTTTCAAGAGTATTTAAAATAGAATGAAGCCCCAGCATAAGCTTCAGCCCAGCCCTGTTTGTTTCACGATTCTCGCTGCAGCCTGTTGACTCACGTTTCTTCCCAACAGAAGACGTGCTTGTACGACAGACTGGAGTGGTTTAAAGCAGACAGTGGCTGTTCTGTAGTTCTCTCAGACAGAGGTAGCGGTGTAATTAAAACAGTATTATGTTGGTCTTCATGTTTCCAGTAGTAATCAATTGAATACAACATATAATTGACAGAGAGGCCAAAAAGATTATTCTTGCAATGCTGTGGGGGGGGCAGAACATCCAATCATCTTTATTCCCATACACTCCATTTTTTAACTTGTTCCTCATTGCTGTGTGTCCAAATCCTTTACAAAATTTCATGAACTTTTGTCAAGTGCTTTTTGTGTAATTTTCAAAACAATCCAAGCAGAGGGAACAAACACAGACGGGTTACAACAACATCAAAGTGATCACTCACTTCAACTTTTTAAAAACGTTTTGTGGGGTTTATATTTGAAATAATGAACTTATAAAGGAACAAAGTATTACTATTATGTACTGTATATTTTATACAGGTCATCATGCAGGTTTCGCCTTTAGTTTATGGAGCATCCAAAGGCTCTACTCGGTAGAGGTAGAATAACATGAAAATACTACAGTAGACGATCTACAATGTTGTGAAATGCAATTCTCACTTAATTCGCAGAGAGAGTTTTCCTTTTTTTTAATTCTCAGACAAATAGTTATTTGAAGCAGACGTCGGTTGAAATCTGAAATGTTAGACTTTCCAGAGGCGTTCCTTAACGCACCACAGTGGGCGGGGCGCCGTTTATCTCCTCCGCTGCTGCTCCGGTCTCCGGTCTCCGGTCTCCTTTCTCTTTACCGGGAGGCTCAAGCCCGTCGTTCGCTGACGGTGGACCGTGACGGACGGCGAAAACGACGCCCCCCTCCCCCCCCCCCGTTTGGAAACTGCGAGCTCTGAGGAATAAACTGGACATAGAAATACCTGAAGACAAAACGGACGTAAGGAATTATTACTAATTATAACTAAAGTTTTTTTTAAAAGTTTTTTTTTGTTTAATTAAGGTCAAACATTTAAATAGCGTTCCATTTTACTTGCGATCTGACACAGAGGCGTGAAATAACTCACCCACTCGTGGACACTTGATGTATTTCTCAAGTTATTATGTCATGTGCGCAAACTGGCTCCAGTAATAGATAGAGGGGTAAATTATTATTTATTATCTTGGGGGGGGGGACTTATATGATTCTGCACAGGTGGACACGCTGTAATCAGAATAGATGTCTCCTGGGACCAACGTTCCCTCTAAGGTGCGTTCGTGCGTAATTACGCACAGCTGATACGGTCTTCGCGCAGAGAAAATCTACGTTGCGCACAAAAAAAAAAAAATCCAACCTAATTTAAAAATAACATAAACACGTAAAAACTCAGTGAGTGGCCGGTGACTGGCTGCTCCAGCTCCGGGACCACAGTACACACATCCTTCGCTTGTTGATTTTATCTGTTTTATTTGTTGATTTTTATCGCTTGTTTTTAATGTTATTTATTTGTATTGTGTACTTTGAGATTTGCTTTCAAATGTAAAGTGCGTGTAAAATAAAACGTATTATTATGACGTTGCTCAAAGTTGTCCGAGGGACCGCTCAGGGAGGGGACACTGATCCAGGACAGTCAAGGTGGAGGTCTTCTTGGAGTGGAGACTCGGCAGAGCTTTTGCAACACGTGGAAGTAGTTTCAGACAGACAACCCCAAGAGGATGACGATGATGATGATGATGATGATGATGATGATGATGCGTGGTCTGGCTCCACCTGTCTTATTGTGCAGCTCGGAGAAAGGGCGTGGCAACTGTGTTTAATATCAAGATAAATTCTTTCTTTGCTCCTTTGCTCCTCTCAGGTGGCTCAATTCGCTGCTGCATGTTTTCATCCGATCTTTTTCAGCTTTCTCGTGCGTTTGATGGTAGATAAGCTCCACTCGCCAGTTAACCGGTTAAGCTTTTAATCCTGACATTGACTGTTCTGAGAAGATGACAGGTAAACAACAGCCAATAAGATACAAGTGACATTTCTGTATTAGTTTTGAGATATTTGATTTTTAATGTGATTTGCACAGTGACAGCGATCCTGTTACTATATCTGACTACATTAATCCTTAGCTGGCAGCGGTGCAAATCAGCAGGATCATTTTCTTGGCAGGAACGGGAATTATAGCTCGCATAATATTTATATTTTTACTGTGTATGGGAAAAATTAGCAGCCATAATTCCATTCTTAATCCATCAACGGTAGTCCACACTGAAAAAAATCAGGCTCTGGAGATGCTTCCTTCATCCTAACATGCTAATTAATGGGGAAAGCCTCACATGACGAGTGATTACTTGTCCCCGGAGCTTCTGATATCGAGCGTTCTGTGATTAAATGCTATCGGATATTGTCTTGTCCTCCAAACGCTCCTGGTCCTGATGAGGCTGATTCACGTCCCCCTAATTAATGAATCAATTAATTTAATGCAAGAGAATGGTGAGTGCTTCTGCTCCTGAATGCGCTGTTTCATGATGGGGGGAACCTGGAGCTGCTCTTATCAGTCAGATATCTGCCTCTCAGAATCACTCTTATATTTCTGCTTCTATAGAAACATTGCAGTCTCAATCCATTTGGTCTGGCTTGGCCAAGAATTGCACGTGTTTTTACGTGTTACCCTTGTCTCTTCCCATCACACCACAGGCCTTCTTCTAACTTGCTTCAAATTGTTATCAGCCGATGAGGCTTCTGAAAACATTACCTCTCTCTCTCTCTCTCTTCAGTGAGATTCACCCCAGCTGAAGCGCCGCTAGGCAATGCTCTCACCGTGACCACTACAATGTAAGTACTTCAAGCACGAACAGCAGGGCAATCGGCTATGAATGAATGAAACCGCATTGGTGGTTAGATATTTGCCGTTTGGATCCCACTCAGACAGGCTTGACATGGAGGTTTGGAGGTGAAGATAAGGCCGGCTAACCTCCAAAGAATGGATCTCTGTTGGAATTTGCAATTCACGATTGTTAATCAGCACAGTTGGTTTCTAATCGGATAAAATATATCATCTAATTAGAAAACAACCAGAGGGTTCATACGTCGTTGACATTAAAAGTTGCAATTCTCAGAAAAGATATGAGCAAGTGAAAAGTTTCTCCAGAGGCCCCTGAACGCAGCATGGCCCCTGAACTGCAGGCATCTTGGGCTGATGACAGTGCAGACATGCATGCCTTTACTTGTAGTCATTTCCTACCTGGGGAGTTAACGCCTACTACCTCTGCTGTAGACATCATAGGATGGTATATATATATTGTTATTTTTTTTTTGCAGAATATGCCAAATAGTTGTCATTGGACATTGATTGAGTGATTGATATTGTGAAATATAGAAGCCAATCAAAAACACCTAGACGTGGAAGAGCCATTATTTACATGATGTGTTTCATGCCCAGCGTGAAGTGATGCAACCGTCGAAGAGCTGACAGAGGTATGCGCTCTGTGGTTGAAATGGCAAAGACATAATGAAGATGATTAAGGTATCGGTACAAAGACGTGGGTCAGAGCCCATGAAGTGTTTGATGTCTTGCTCAGTTTAAAGCTACAGCCTCTCCGTTCATCCCTCCGTTGCTCACCCCCTCTCCATCCCTCCACAGGCTTCGGTCTGTGATGTTGACAGCGCTGATTCATATTTTCCTGACGTCCCAGGGTGAGTTCAGCATCCATGAATATAAGCTTCAGATTGCTTAATGGATTAATGACAAACTCAGGCATACTCTTAATGTTTTTTTTTAAAGTGAATTATAACTTTTAGGATCATCGCTGTCTCTCCCCCCAGCAGGTGTTTGGTGTCTGGAGCGGGATCAGGGAACCCCCTTCCTCTCCGGTGCTGTGAACCTTCCATGGCGGGATGATCTGTGTTGTGACTCGGTGGAGGAAGATGAGTCTCATGCAGCGCAAGCAAACATCTCTCAATCGAACCCACGGCGTTATCGACGCTGCAGCTTTAGGAGCTTAACAACTGGATCATCCCCTCGTGAGCTCTCGGGCGGTAAGACATGGAAAATGTTCCTTTTACGACTAATTGAACAAGTTCCAGCTTTAAAGGCAACATGGATTTAATACCATGTTTCCTCCCACATGAGCTGCTGCTCCTCCTCATCCTCTTCCATAGGCCTTTTTTCGTGTGTGTGTGTGTGTGTTAGCCTACACTTAAGCCTGCAGCTAATGTGCACATTCCAGCTGGTGATTTCATGCTTTTCCATCTGCGACTTGAGACAAGATGGAACAACATCAATTCAGCGTGAGGGAACAAGCGCAAAACAGTTTGTTCAGAAGCAACAAGTTAGGTGTGCAATGTGCTTCCTGCTCATGACGTCACAGAGCCTCACAGCGCTGATCGAGACCCCCCCCCCCCCCCCCCCCCCCCAAAGATGTGCAGACAGGCTCATTACATTTGATCTGTCGGCATGTTTTTTTGATATAAACAACAAACTCAACTTGACTTTTACTAGTCTTCAGTCTTGAAGAACGGCAACCTTGGTTCTCGGGGAAAAAAAAAAAAGGAGTTTAAAATGCATCAGAAGTCAAACTGATTTTTGGAATTCGAACACAAGAATGGTGTCTGTGCAATAAACGAGACAAACGACTTCAACTGTGGCTCTTCTGACTTAAAAACGTCATCGGGGGATCATTTCAAGCAAAGAATCACTATCGGTGTAAAGGTGAAGATGGAAGTGAGGCAATATAGGGAGGTCTTTAGGGAGGTCGGTAAGATTCGTTTGTTTGCATTGATCCGCTAGCGTCTGTGACGCATCTAAATCAATTGTTATTAGCAAGGACCTTCCAGCTTCATGTCAGAGTGACAATAATTAAACAGAGGAGTGAAAGGTCTGCCTCACGGCCCCTGACAACTTCACGAGTTCACCCTTTCTCGCTTGCTTCTTAATCTTTGTAGTTTCTCAGAATATATATTGCAGCATATATATTGCATGTATAGGAATATGGGTTCCTGTCTGTTCTATATTGTTAATCCGGAGGTGTTTCCCTTCATTTCTGCTTGCAGCTTTGATATTTCACTCTTTAATTTAGAGCAGAGTTCTCAGAATGTTAACTGGGCTTTTTCTCAGAAGGCTTCATTACGCCATCGCAGTTGCCTCAGGCTAAAATGCAAATGTAATCTCTTCTCTTCTCAGGCACATGTTTGGACATTCTGTGCAAACTTGATGAAAACTGGGAACATTTAACTTGTGACCTCCACTCATCAGTCGCCGTGGAAAGCGGCCCCCTGGCAATTAGCTTACAGCGTCTCCAGTGAGTATGGAGCTGCACCCTTTTATTATTTAGCTGTTTCTTTCCTGTCCTAGGTGAACAGGTTTGTGTGTGTGTGCGTGTGTGTGTGTGTGTGTGTGTAAGTGTGATTCTGATTTCAGCCCTTCCCGACTCCTCGGTGGGGGGTTAAGTATGTGTTTACTTTAAACAGCAAAGGGGAAGCTGTATAATAAAGCACTGCTTCCAGGCTTTTATTGTGGTGGGAATAGAGTCACCACTCATCTAACGGACGCTCAATTACATTGTTTTCACTGTTGACAAATGTTGTAAATGTCTGCAGAATTCGACAGATTGGTTTAGCGACTTTCATTTTCTTTACTCTCTCTACTTAGTTCAGTAAATGACAAAATATTTTTAATCTGTATTTCTCAGGCCACACAATGTTGCACCAGATAATCCTGTCGTCTGTGAAGCAGAGGATTCCTTTATGTGTTCAATCGCCCTTGACACGACGAAAAGCTTTGTCACCGTGGTAACGGTCAGCATCTCAGGCGCCGTAGCTCCGCCGGTTCCGCTAAGAATTCCCGCCTTACCTGGTAAGAAAGAGGATCTATTACCAGAGTTACTTTGCAGTGGCTCAAGTTAAGAATATATTTAAACAAACCTCGGTCCAGTTAGATGAAGCATCCACTCCGGAGGAGGAAGAGACACCAGTTCTCTCTTCCTCCATTCCTTAAAGAATGGTGTGAGAGTTTTATGCACAGTTACCTAACTGGGAAACGGCTTTGTCAAAGCCGGCATCCTCACACTCACACGCGCAGAGGCGACCATGCAGAGCCCCCACCTGCTCATCAAGAGTGTTAACCGTTTACGCAATCACTCGCACATCGCCTCAGGAACAAGGCAACCTGAAAGAAAGATGGCTGGATAATATTTTTACGTCATGCAATCATGCATTAATGGAAACAATGCTGTTCAATGTTTATTATTTTATTACATTTTCCCACATTCAAAAGGAGAGAACCTGGACAGAGAAGAAATAAAATATATTTCAATCAGTTTCACAATGTCCACGGCAGGCAGAAGTCGATGTGTTTGCAGCCACTGTGAGGTTGCGTCACCATTCCGCTTGAGTGCTGCAAAAACAAGGAAAGAGCTGCTCAAAAAGATTCAACAAGAACCTGGAGTTCTGAAAACTGTTCAAGAAAAAAGGAAGCTAGACAAACAATAAATTAATCATTTTATTGTAGGTCCAACCAACCAAAATGACATGTAAAAAAAAGGGTCTTTCTAGCATCAATGCAGTATCAGCACCACTGGATGAGTATCCTGTTGGACCTCGCTTGTTTTCACGAGTTATTTCTGACATCAGGTGGTTTACTTTTTGCGATCTTTTTCTGCAGTGAAACCAAGTCCTCCAGTCAATCTGTCACACACCCAGACCATCGAGGCAGAACTGATTTTACGGTGGCAGGACCCATTTGACTCTGGTACCGGTCCAGTCAGATATGAGGTCCGTTACTCTTCCAACACCTCTCATCCAGCCTGGCAGGTAACTCTCATGCACACATCATTCAGTTATTCTCAGCCTTGCTTCCTGTTTCAGTAACGGCTACAGTCGATGAGACGCCGCCAGTCATTAATCAGTCTTTTAGCCGAAAATGAAATGGATTCAGTCATCGCTTTCAAGCGTGAACATGTCCTGCCATGTCTGTTCTCGTATTCGTGCGCCACGTGTTGTCAACTCCCTTCCTGCCGTCTGCAGATGGTGTTTGAAACTGACAAGCCCAGGTCCTCTCTGGACCTTAAACCCAGGCTGAACTACACCATCCAGGTTCGCCGCTCCAGCTTGGACGGCCCCCCAGTGTGGAGCGACTGGAGCGAACCCCACCACATCTACCTGGACAGTAAGTCCCGTTTTGGAGGAGATAGTCAACGGGGTCGGATAGAGCGGCGCGAAAACTGAACAGTGTATCTTCACAGGGCCGCTAGCATAGGTTAGCTTCGTTTAGGAAAACATTTTCTTTTGATCTTATTTAAAAACTTTTTTTTTTTACGTCATTCAACAAAAAAATAAATAAAGGTGTTTAGGAACATCAAATATCTAAAGGCATTTTATCATTTGCTGTGTTTATCAAGCGATTGACAATGAAAGCAGTCCTGCCTGTTATGTAAATGTTTGTTCACAGTGTGACTCAAATATTTACTACAATTCCTAATTATTACAGGCAAACATGCGGCTGAAATATTCCTGTCAAAGTTGCTCCAAGGAATGGAAATCAACATAAGTCCTGGAACAAATTAGAAAAAAGCATTGTCATCACTTAGCAACTCAGAACTGAAACAGGTGAACTGAGAGGTTATTTGAATATTTTTAATTTCAGCGAGAGGCCCAAAGGAATCCAATTATCTCTCAGGTAGATTTATGTTAATGCTGAGTTCCACTAATTAGCTCAAGCTATTAATGAAGAGCTCATTCTCATGGTTAGTGGATCCATGGCAGTTGCACAGCGTGACACAATGGTAAAAAGAAAAATGTCACATGAGAAAGAAACAATGCAGCTTCTCAGGCGCAGGCTTCTTCAGATTTTTTTTTTTTTTTAGATTAGTGACACCAAGACTTCAGAAATGAGAGCACGAAGTCTAAATTATCGTAATCTGTCAGAGAGTCTCACTGGCAGGTTGTTGGTTCCTGCTCTGCACCTTCACTCTGCAGCAACTAAATAAGATGTGAACATCAGCCCAAGAACCCAACCTGGAGGCAAGGAAAAACTTCCTTTTATCAGGCAGAAACCTTGAACAGAACCCAACACTCATATTGGACGGCCATCTGTATTGACCAAGCCAATGCAGAGACGCCAGAACAGGAGAAATGTGTTCTCTCAGTTTGGTTCCTGTCAGAACACGAGCTGCTGCGTTCTGGATCAACTGAAGATCTTTAATAGAGCTTTTGGGGCAACCGGACAGGAATGAATTGCAGTAAAATATGTAAAAGAAATCAAACGTGTGTGTGTGGAAAAAATATTCAAGAGCAGGTTTGCCTAAAATATTTGAAAATGTTTCAAAAATGTGTCTGTGTGTCTGTGTGTATTCCCAGCCGTGACTTACATCCCTGAAAAAGTGATTGTGCGACCGGGAGAGGATGTAACGGTTTATTGCGTGTTCAACGACCACAACGTCAACGCAAGCATGGCCGTGTGGATGCTCAACTTCAAACAGCAGCTGAATCGCAGCCAGTACCACCCGGTCCACCAGTGGGTAAGATGACTTTCCTGTGTACTTTCAATAAAGTACAGCCTCCGTCATTAACGCCATCAATCCGGTTTACTGTCCCAAAACAGGTCAGTGAGATCACGGTGCGTCCTTCAGAGACCCAGATGTATGACCTGCTGCAGTGCACCCGGGAGTGGAGCATCCCGTACAGCCAGATCTTTGTAGAAGGTGAGCGAGCAAGTCCAAAGATTGCTTAATGTAAAAAAGAAATATTGCTAGCAAAAATGTATTTATTTACATTTTCAAGCAGTCGTGGGAGTTAAATGTCACAATGTGGACACTTTTTATGACAGTTTTCCACTGCAGTGGACAAAGACAGGAAAAGACAATGGGAACCAGATTAACCCCGGTGCTCTGGGGTTACCTCGGGTGAAGCTTGTTTTTGTTAATCGTATTGTACATGCTTTTCTCTTTGCGTGTATCAGGGGCTTCCATTGACATAAACTGTGAGACGAACGGCGATATCGACGCCATGGACTGCAGCTGGAAGAACACACAGTTGACGAAACTCGAATTCAGGTCAAGGTAAAGCAGTAATTTCCGACGTTGAGATCTTAGAACTCAGAACTCTTTGTGCTGAAAGGTCGGAAGCCACTGAACACATTGATAGATGGCAACATAATTGAATGCATCCTGACAGAATAAACGTTACCAGGAAGGATATTCAAGCTATAATTAAGTGTCATTGGCGTTGCTTCCCTCAGAACAATAGAGAATCTCTATACCCAAACCCTGCTAATTACACTGATGGCATAATGTAGTTATGTATTCCTCACGAACTGACTTCATGCGGACAGCTCTTGTGCAACACGGCATTGTACTTTTGAATTTACTCCAGTTCTCCTTCGTGTGCTTTCCATCTAATTATGCATCTCTGAATCACGAAAACTGTTTATTTTGTAGATTTATTAGCTATTTTAATTGGTTATACTGAGAGGAGTTGATAAATT